>NC_061508.1:158031228-158173528 GCF_022539505.1 Lolium rigidum
AAAATCCCTAATCCTCTTCCACATTTTCCGTAGCATCTCCTCGTTCTCCTCCTTCTTCCTCCCTTTGCTGCTGCTGCTGCTTGCCTACCACTACTTTTCCGGTTTTCCCCGGATCTCACAATGGTGAAGAAGAAGGGTGTTACCGCCACCGCCTGTTCTACTAGCGGAGGCGCCGCCGCCAAATCCTCCTCGACTCTTCCAGAAGGAGCGCCCCGAGCGCTCCTCTCCCAACTCCCGGCGCGCCGCGGCCGCTAAGCTCGGTGGCCAAGCCCGGAGATTGGGTAGCGTCAACCGTCACCAAGCATGACGAAAAAAGATCCCGAAGCCTTGGATTAATCTCCTCCGGCGAGGGGAATGTGATATTTCCAGGTGCGATTTCTCGGCCTAATCCCCCTGCTGGCTTTACCGTGATGTTCTTATCGTTCCTATATCGAGGTCTTTCGCTTCCCGCTCATGAATTCCTCCTCCATCTCTTGCGAACTTACGAAATCCAATTATGGCAACTCACTCCCAACTCAATCCTCCACGTTGCTGTGTTCATTACCCTTTGCGAGGCGTTTCTGGGTATCAAACCTCATTTCAGGCTGTGGAAAAAGATCTTCTATGTGAAGAGATACAGCAGTAGCAATGGATTCTTTGTCACCGGAAGAGTGGGTTTTGTAGCCCGTTCGGAGGTTAATTACTTCAATTTCCCAATGCGAGAATCTGTGCAAGGGTGGAGGCTGAAATGGTTTTACGTCAAGGACTCCCTGTCACCCGAATCTCAACTTCCTTGCTTTATCGATGTCTTCGAAGCCAAGCCCAATAATTCCTGGAAGAACATTCTCTCACCCGACGAAAAAGTAGTAGCCGATGAATTATTTGCCAAATTTCTTCGAATCAAAGAGGCCGATGGCCAAACTATGATCGGCACAGAGGTGGCAGCGGTGTTCTTGAAACGTCGAGTCCAACCAGTCATGGCCAGAGTGCACCCGATGTGGTTGTACTTAGGCCCAAAGGATGAAACCAGAATTAATGCTGCCGAACTGTCGGAAAAGGAGTTGCTTGACGAAGTCCGTCGCCTTACTTCCTTTAGCCAGGAAGACTCGATCCCGTTGATATCTTCTTACACTCCTCTCGACGCTGATCATCCGCCACCAGAGGTAATTTCCTTTTGATGTCCTTACTATGCTATTTTCACTCGGCTAATATGATTGCTTTTATTCTTACTTGTTCTTCCTTTCGACAGGCTCCCATAGCCTCTGGACACTTACATGACTCGCCAAATGATACTTCTGAGGGAAGAGGTTCCTCAGTTCCTGTTGATTTTCCCACTGTCGAGCACGCAGGCCCAGAGAGTGAGCGTGATGATCCGATAGATCCTGAAACTGTTCACACCGACCTTCCTCCTTCAGCCGACGATGCTTGCGATACAGAGGGATCAGTGCGCAACGATGACGCTGATCATGATGCCTTTGTTAATGCAGCTGTAGAGGCGTGATACGTCCCAAACGTATCTATAATTTCTTATGTTCCATGCTACTTTTATGATGATACTCACATGTTTTATACACATTATATGTCATTATTATGCATTTTACGGCACTAACCTATTGACGAGATGCCGAAGAGCCGATTCTTTGTTTACTGCTGTTTTTGGTTTCGGAAATCCTAGTAAGGAAATATTCTCGGAATTGGCCGAAATCAACGCCCAGGGTCCTATTTTTGCACGAAGCTTCCAGAAGTCCGAGGAGAGACGAAGTGGGGCCACGAGGCGCCGCCACAACAGGGCGGCGCGGCCAGCAAGGGGCCCGCACGGCCCTGTTGTGTGGGGCCCCCGTGGCGCCTCTTGACCTGCCCTTCCGCCTACTTAAAGCCTCCGTCACGAAACCCCCAGTACCGAGAGCCACGATACGTAAAACCTTCCAGAGACGCCGCCGCCGCCAATCCCATCTCGGGGGATTCGGGAGATCGCCTCCGGCACCCTGCCGGAGAGGGGAATCATCTCCCGGAGGTCTCTTCATCGCCATGATCGCCTCCGGATCGATGTGTGAGTAGTCCACCCCTGGACTATGGGTCCATAGCAGTAGCTAGATGGTTGTCTTCTCCTCATTGTGCTATCATGTTAGATCTTGTGAGCTGCCTATCATGATCAAGATCATCTATTTGTAATCCTTCATGTTGTGTTTGTTGGGATCCGAATGAATATTGAATACTATGTCAAGTTGATTATCAATCTATCATATATGTTATTTATGTTCTTGCATGCTCTCCGTTGCTAGTAGAGGCTCGGCCAAGTTGATACTTGTGACTCCAAGAGGGGGTATTTATGCTCGATAGTGGGTTCATGCCTCCATTAAATGCGGGACGAGTGACGGAAAGTTCTAAGGTTGTGGATGTGCTGTTGCCACTAGGGATAAAACATCGATGCTTTGTCTAAGGATATTTGTGTTGATTACATTACGCACCATACTTAATGCAATTGTCTGTTGTTTGCAACTTAATACTTGGATGGGGTTCGGATGATAACTCTGAAAGTGGACTTTTTAGGCATAGATGCATGCTTGGATAGCGGTCTATGTACTTTGTCGTAATGCCCTGATTAAATCTCATAGTACTCATCATGATATATGTATGTGCATTGTTATGCCTTCTTTATTTGTCAATTGCCCAACTGTAATTTGTTCACCCAACATCTGCTATCTTATGGGAGAGACACCGCTAGTGATCTGTGGACCCCGGTCCTATTCTTTACATCTGAAATACAAACTGCTGCAATTGTTCTTTACTGTTCTTCGCAAACAATCATCATCTTCCACACAATACGTTTAATCCTTTGTTTACGACAAGCCGGTGAGATTGACAACCTCACCATGTTACGTTGGGGCAAAGTTCCGTGATTGTGTTGTGCAGGTTCCACGTTGGCGCCGGAATCCCTGGTGTTGCGCCGCACTACACTCCTCCGCCAACAACCTTCAACGTGCTTCTTGGCTCCTCCTGGTTCGATAAACCTTGGTTTCTTTCTGAGGGAAAACTTGCTACTGTACGCATCACACCTTCCTCTTGGGGTTCCCAACGGACGTGTCGACTGCACGCATCAAGCTATTTTTCTGGCGCCGTTGCCGGGTAGATCAAGACACACTGCAAGGGGAGTCTCCACTTCCAATCTCTTTACTTTGTTTTTGTCTTGCTTTATTTTATTTACTTCTTTGTTTGCTGCATTATATCAAAAACACAAAAAATTAGTTGCTAGTTTTACTTTATTTACTGTCCTGTTCTCTATATCAAAAACACAAAAAAATTAGTTACTTGCAATTACTTTATTTACCTTTAGTTTATTTCATCATGTTTCCTCCTAAGTTCACTCTAAAAGACATACCGGTAGGACGAGGGTCTATAATTGGGAGAGATAATATAGAAGAATTTTTCACTCATGTTAGTACTCTTTGAAGATTTTGAAGATAGACACTTGGTAGAACTTGCTCCTACTTATGAAATTGCTGTCTGCTTCTTTAGTTCGCATGTTGGAAACTAAATTTGTTAATCTCAATCCTATAATCCAACACATGTTTCTTACACTTTCGGTGATATGGAAGAGGGAGAAAAGAAAGATTTTGTTTTAGAAACCCTTCTTAAAGAATTTGGTGGAGTAGCAAGAGAGGCTAGAAAGGTCTTTATTAAATATAAGATGCTTGGCTCTTATACCAATTTTGTTAGTATCCTTGAAAAGATGGACGTGGAGAGAGTAAGGTACGCTAATAATATTAATGATGGTGGGGAGATTAAGACAACAATACCTTGTAAGCTCCTAGGAATGAGCGATGCTCTAGAAAATAATTATGGTTGGCTTGTCCCTGAAAATTTGTTTGACGAGGATAGCAAACCTAAGAATAATGAAAAGGGAGCCTCTAAAACTCACATAGATAAGATAAAATGCATAGTTGAGAAAACTCTCAACACCTATGTTGATGCTTCATCTCTTGATAACACTTGATACACACTTTCTGCGCCTAGCTGAAAGGCGTTAAAAAAGCGCTTATGGGAGACAACCCATTATTTTACTTCTGCACTTTATTTTATATTTGAGTCTTGGAAGTTGTTTACTAATGTAGCAACCTCTCCTTATCTTTATTTTATTGCATTGTTGTGCCAAGTAAAGTCTTTGATAGTAAAGCCAATACTAGATTTGGATTCTGCGCAGGGAACAGATTTCTTGCTGTCACGAATTTGAGCAGTAGTCCTTGTAGAAAAATCAAAAACATCTGCCAATTTACGTGCGTGATCCTCAGATATTTACGCAACTTTCATTCAATTTGGGCATTTTCATCTGAGCAAGTCTGGTGCCACTTTAAAATTCGTCTTTACGAACTGTTCTGTTTTGACAAATTCTGCCTTTTATTTCGCATTGCCTGTTTTGCTATGTTAGATGGATTTCTTTGTTCCATTAACTTTCAGTAGCTTTGTGAAATGTCCAGAAGTGTTAAGAATGATTATGTCACCTCTGAATATATGAATTATGCACTGACCCTCTAATGAGTTTGTTTTGAGTTTGGTGTGGAGGAAGTTTTCAAGGGTCAAGAGAGGAGGATGATACAATATGATCAAGAAGAGTGAAAAGTCGAAGCTTGGGATGCCCCCGTGGTTCATCCCTGCATATTTTAAGAAGACTCAAGCATCTAAGCTTGGGGATGCCCAAGGCATCCCTTCTTCATCGACAACTTATCAGGTCACCTCTAGTGAAACTATATTTTTATTCCGTCACATCTTATGTGCTTTACTTGGAGCATCTGTTTGTTTTTATTTTTGTTTTTTTTTGAATAAAATCGGATCCTAGCATTCCTTGTTTGGGAGAGAGACACGCTCCGCTGTTTCGTATGAACACATATGTTATTAGCTTTATCTTTAATGTTCATTGCGAAAGTTGGACTATTTCATTCATTGTTATATGGTTGGAAACGGAAAATGCCGCATGTGGTAAATGGTAAAATGTCTTGAATAATGTGATACTTGGCAATTGTTGTGCTCATATAGATCTTGTTTAAGCTCTTGTATCATGTACCTTGTACTCATTAATGAATAACTACATAGAGCTTGTTAAAATTTGGTTTGCATGATTGATCTCTAGAGTCTAGATATATTTCGAGTTGAGGTGTTTGAACAACAAGGAGACAATGTAAAGTCTTATAATAGTTACAATATGTTCATATGTGAGCTTTGCTGCACCTTTTATACTTGAGTTTTCTTCAAACAACCTTGCTAGCCTAGCCTTGTATTGAGAGGAATTCTTCTCGTGCATCCAAAACCTTGAGCCAATAACCATGCCATTTGTGTCCACCATACCTACCTACCACATGGTATTTCTCCGCCATTCCAAAGTAAATTACTTGAGTGCTACCTTTAAAATTTCTATTCTTTGCCTTTGCAATATATAGCTCATGGGACAAATAGCTTAAAAACTATCGTGGTGAAGAATATGTACTTATGTGTCTTATTTCTTAATAAGTTGCTTGTTGAGCGGTAACCATGTTTCCGGGGGACGCCATCAACTCTTTTACCTTTGTTGAATATCATGTGAGTTGCTATGCATGTTCGTCTTGTCTGAAGTAAGGGCGGTTTTCACAATCAAATGGTTTGAGTATGCATACTGTTAGAGAAGAACATTGGGCCGCTAACTAAAGCCATGATTCATGGTGGAAGTTTCGGTGTGGACGAGCTAATCCTCAATCTCTTATGAGAATATTAACTGTTGTTGAATGCTTATGCATTAAAGAGGAGTCCATTATCTGTTGTCTATGTTGTCCCGGTATGGATGTCTAAGTTGAGAATAATCAAAAGCGAGAAATCCAATGCAAGCTTTCTCCTTAGACCTTTGTACAGCAGGCATAGAGGTACCCCTTTGTGACACTTGGTTAAAACATATGCTATGCAATGATAATCAGTGCCTAGCCTTGTATTGAGAGGAATTCTTCTCGTGCATCCAAATCCTTGAGCCAATAACCATGCCATTTGTGTCCACCATACCTACCTACTACATGGTATTTTTCCGCCATTCCAAAGTAAATTACTTGAGTGCTACCTTTAAAATTTCTATTCTTTGCCTTTACAATATATAGCTCATGGGACAAATAGCCTTAAAAACTATCGTGGTGAAGAATATGTACTTATGTGTTTTATTTCTTAATAAGTTGCTTGTTGAGCGGTAACCATGTTTCTGGGGACGCCATCAACTTTTACCTTTGTTGAATATCATGTGAGTTGCTATGCATGTTCGTCTTGTCTGAAGTAAGGGCGGTTTTCACAATCAAATGGTTTGAGTATGCATACTGTTAGAGAAGAACATTGGGCCGCTAACTAAAGCCATGATTCATGGTGGAAGTTTCAGTGTGGATAACTAATCCTCAATCTCTTATGAGAATATTAAATGTTGTTGAATGCTTATGCATTAAAGAGGAGTCCATTATCTGTTGTCTATGTTGTCCAGGTATGGATGTCTAAGTTGAGAATAATCAAAAGCGAGAAATCCGATGCGAGCTTTCTCCTTAGACCTTTGTACGAGCGGCATAGAGGTACTCCCTTTGTGACACTTGGTTGAAACATATGCTATGCAATGATAATCGAGTGTTAATCCAAGCTAATTAGGACAAGGTGCGAGCACTATTGGTATACTATGCATGAGGCTTGCAACTTATAAGATATCTTATACATAACACATATGATTTATTACTACCGTTGACAAAATTGTTTCTTGTTTTCAAAATGAAAAGCTCTAGCACAAATATAGTATTCAATGCTTCCCTCTGCGAAGGGCCTATCTTTTACTTTATTGTTGAGTCATTTTACCTATTCTTTCTATCTTAGAAGCAAACACTTGTATCAATTGTGTGCATTGATTCTTACATGTTTACTTATTGCACTTGTTATATTGCTTTGTGTTGAAAAATTATCCATGAGATATACATGTTGAAGTTGAAAGCAACCGCTGAAACTTAATCTCCCTTTGTGTTGCTTCAATGCCTTTACTTTGAATTTATTGCTTTACGAGTAACTCTTATGCAAGTCTTATTGATGCTTGTCTTGAAAGTATTATTCATGAAAAGTCTTTGCTATATGATTGATTTGTTTACTCATTATCTTCATCATTGCTTCGAATCGCTGCATTCATCTCATATGCTTTACAATAGTATGATCAAGATTATGATAGCATGTCACTTCGGAAATTATCTTTGTTATCGTTTACCTACTCGAGGGCGAGTAGGAACTAAGCTTGGGGATGCTTGATACGTCCCAAACGTATCTATAATTTCTTATGTTCCATGCTATTTTTATGATGATACTCACATGTTTTATACACATTATATGTCATTATTATGCATTTTCCGGCACTAACCTATTGACGAGATGCCGAAGAGCCGCTGTCGTTTTCTGCTGTTTTTGGTTTCAGAAATCCTAGTAAGGAAATATTCTCGGAATTGGACGAAATCAACGCCCAGAGGCCTATTTTTCCACGAAGCTTCCGGAAGACCGGGGGACTTACGAAGTGGGGCCACGAGGTGGCGCCACACTAGGGCGGCGCGGCCCAAGCCCTGGCCGCGCCGGCCTGTTGTGTGGGGCCCCCGTGGCGCCTCCTGACCTGCCCTTCCGCCTACTTAAGGTCTTCGTCGCGAAACCCCCAGTACCGAGAGCCACGATACGGAAAACCTTCCAGAGACGCCGCCGCCGCCAATCCCATCTCGGGGGATTCGGAGATCGCCTCCCGCACCCTCGCCGGAGAGGGGAATCATCTCCCGGAGGTCTCTTCATCGCCATGATCGCCTCCGGATCGATGTGTGAGTAGTTCACCCCTGGACTATGGGTCCATAGCAGTAGCTAGATGGTCGTCTTCTCCTCATTGTGATATCATGTTAGATCTTGTGAGCTGCCTATCATGATCAAGATCATCTATTTGTAATCCTTCATGTTGTGTTTGTTGGGATCCGATGAATATTGAATACTATGTCAAGTTGATTATCAATCTATCATATATGTTATTTATGTTCTTGCATGCTCTCCGTTGCTAGTATAGGCTCTGGCCAAGTTGATACTTGTGACTCCAAGAGGGAGTATTTATGCTCGATAGTGGGTTCATGCCCCCATTAAATCTGGGACAGTGACAGAAAGTTCTAAGGTTGTGGATGTGTTGTTGCCACTAGGGATAAAACATCGATGCTTTGTCTAAGGATATTTGTGTTGATTACATTACGCACCATACTTAACGCAATTGTCTGTTGTTTACAACTTAATACTGGAGGGGGTTCGGATGATAACCTGAAGGTGGACTTTTTAGGCATAGATGCATGCCGGATAGAGGTCTATGTACTTTGTCGTAATGCCCCGATTAAATCTCATAGTACTCATCATGATATATGTATATGCATTGTTATGCCTTCTTTATTTGTCAATTGCCCAACCGTAATTTGTTCACCCAACATCTGCTATCTTATGGGAGAGACACCGCTAGTGATCCGTGGACCCCGGTCCTATTCTTTACATCTGAAATACAATCTGCTGCAATTGTTCTTTACTGTTCTTCGCAAACAACCATCATCATCCACACTATACATCTAATCCTTTGTTTACAGCAAGCCGGTGAGATTGACAACCTCACTGTCACGTTGGGGCAAAGTTCTGTGATTGTGTTGTGCAGGTTCCACGTTGGCGCCGGAATCCCTAGTGTTGCACCGCACTACACTCCGCCACCATCAACCTTCAACGTGCTTCTTGACTCCTACTGGTTCGATTAAACCTTGGTTTCTTACTGAGGGAAACTTGCTACTGTGCGCATCAAACCTTCCTCTTGGGGTTCCCAACGGACGTGTCAACTACACGCATCACACGCCGACCGCTTCGTCCACATGACTAAGGAGGACGCTCGCGACACGCTAATGCAGCCGTGGCAGTACATGCAGGTATTTGCATTTATGTGTTATTGATTTCTTTATCGCCATGTAGTTTATTTTACCATAATGGGTTTATCTTGTGCATGTAGAACCCTCCTCGAGTACGTCGGCAACGACGAGAGGTGCTTTCTTGCGATGGTCATGTGGTGGACATGCCCCAGCACCTCAAGAAGCACGAGGAGGGTAAGAAGAAGCGGGCAGAGATGCGAGGTGGATCGCATATCCAAGGCAAGCATCCCCATCTCTCTTCACCTGCGGAAGGAGGTGAGCAAATTAATGGTTCCTTCATTCTTTGAATTCATGTTATATATTTGTTAACTCGCAAGGGTGTGCCACTTCACTTTATTACATGTTCTCTTTGCAGGAAGTCGGGATAGGAGCGAAGCCTAACGTCTTTGCCGTGCTAAAGAAGATGAAGCAAAGGAAGACGCCGGATCCTGAGACGGGGTCCGTGTGGGTTAACCCGCAATCCGAGACCCAGTGCACGTCGTATGTCTCCAAGTTCAAGCAGAAGTACGACGAGGACGCCAACCCAGAGGCCGAGGACTTTGACCCTGAGGTTGCGGTGCTTGCGGGAGAAGGCTTGAAGCATGGCCGCCTATGGCTTGGTGACGGGTGCGTCGACCCAGCGAAGGTTCCCTCTCTCCGCCAGATCCGTCGTGGTCGTAAGAGCGGCCAGCCTGAGGTAGAGACCCGGCCACGAGCTTCGGATCTAGCTGTCGAGCGGTTACGGGTATGTTCTTCCTCCGACCTCTACCTTTCCTTTACATGCTTTCCATTGAAATGTTAATGACATCGCGTCAACACATCGTAGGCGGAGATGGCAGCAAAGGAGCAGGCGGCCCAGGAGCACGCACGGAACATGGAGCGGCAAATTCTGGAGTATCAGCAGCAGCAGACACAGATGATGCAGCAGATGCAACAGCAGCAGCAGATGATGCAACAACAGCAGGCACAAATGAGCTGGCTGATGAGCCAGATGGCTCTGTCTTCTCCACCGGGGAGTATTCCTGCTCCTCCACCTTACTCCATGCCGTGGATGCCACCACCGCCCACTCAGAGCCCGGGGACACCTGTCACCGTGAACAACATGAACATCATCCGGAGCATGAACCGCGGTGAGTCCTCCTACACTTGTGCCCAACCCGCTACTTGTGCTTGTTCAAGTGATCAATATGCAAATGACAAATGCTAATTCCATCAACCTTGTAGATTATGTGTCACAAGGAAATGATGATGAGGCGGGCGCAAGCAATGGAGGAGGACAAGGTTGATGGCATGGTCTTCGTGCACTTTGTCGGATTGTATGCTTGTAATGGATTGTAATAATGGACATTGCACTATGGACTCTATGTAACTTGTGTGGATGGACTATGGACTCTATGTAATGCATTGTATGCATGAATATGTGCGTTTGATGTATTTGTGGTGTTCTCGTAGTGTTTGGTGATTGGTGATGTTATGTTGAAGATTATATGTTGTATATGCTTTATTGTCAATTGCTATATTTGAAATGGAGGGAATAAGCAAAAAGCAGCAAAAAAATAAAAAAAACAGGGCCCTTTGCCGTGTGTATGCACACGGCAAAGGACCAAAGTCCTTTGCCGTGCGCACACACACGGCAAAGGAGCCACGTGGCGGCAGCCTGTACACCTGGGAGCTCCTGGGGGCGTGTCTGTAGGGGACTTTGCCGTGCGTGCTGGCATGCTGACGCACGGCAAAGAGAGGCGCAAGGCACAGAGGACACGCACGGCAAAGAATGCGCGCACGGCAAAGGATCCGCGCACGGCAAACTCAAGCCCGCACGGCAAAGGCAGCGTGCACGGCAAAGCGCCTGCCGCACGGCAGCCCAGGGCGCGCACGGCAAAGGCCGTTGCCATGCAAACTGTCTACGCGCACGGCAAAGGAGCCGTTTCCGTCGGATTCGTTGCCGGCCATATTTTGCCGTGCGTGCACGCACGGCAAAGGCTTTGCCGTGCATTTAGGTGCCTTTGCCGTGCAATTGGCCGCACGGCAATGCCTCATTTTCCCGTAGTGACGGGTCACGCCCACGTCACTCGGAGGATGACGTGAAGATCCACGCCCACATCTTCAACCTCTCGATGATTGTTGTGATGATCCACAAAGCAATGGTCAGCCACGCATCGAATTTGACTCGCAGAATAGAGAGGCGCTCAAAAAATAGAGAGCAATTAGAATAGTTTCTCTAATTAGATTATTTTCTTCTTTTTAGAGTTAGGCCTACCAAATAGAAAGGGGCCCAAAATGCCCGTCTTTATGTATTTTTAGCAGGTTTAGATCTAAAAGGTAGAGAAATGGAATACAAGAATTAGATCTTTGGATTAGTGGTTGCAGTGTAATATGATGTAATGAAATATAAGTATCCATCTTACTGACGTGGCAAGTGCACTATGAATGGATATGTGAAACAACACTAAGTGCGGTTAACTTTTTTTGCCACCAATAGGTACATCAAACATAGGAAAAAAATTACAATACAAATTCTATAGATTTCTAGCAAGATGTTAGACCTCTTGAAAAATTTCTTATGTGTTTATAACAACTATGACATGCAGTCAATCTCTAGAGTGATTTCTTGTGTTTTTTTTCTAGTGCAATCAAACAACTTTTACAACTAATTTCTTCCTTTTCTTATTTTTATAGGATTTCACTAGGAAATATGCCCGCGCATTGCGGCGGATTAACTTTCTACAGAAGATTATTTCCCACGAACGCAACTACCATCAAAATATCAAAGAATACTTTTTTTAACTTTTAGGCGTCTACTGCTGTCCATAAATCTTAGTCACCTAGATTGCATATTTGTGAATTTTTTTTGTTAATTGCCATAAACTAAATTTCTTTCTGTAGATTTTTATTATTTCATAAATCCTCTAATTATTTCACAAAAATCAACAACATTCTAAATAGATGAAAAATGATTAATTTTGTTAGGGAAGAAGAAATAGACTATCTGCAGCATATAATGGGAAAAAATCGAAGGAGATGCACGCTCCATACATAGTGGTGTCAGTAGAAGTTTAGAACCAGCCTTTCTCACCCGGATTCAGTGGAAGCAACATCTGTAAGAGCATCTCCACTCGTCCCCCGACGAGGCTCCCGGCGAGCCTTTTTTCCATCCGGACGGCGTAATTCGGTCCAGTCGCGCCCCCGTTCCTCGTTTTCGTCCGAATTTGGGCCTAAATTCATCCGGCGATCCCACGCCATCCCCGCCCCCCCGGGGAGCGCTCGGCGACTCCGGACGAAACAAAAGCGCGCGAAACGGCGAGGAAACTTCCCGCGCGTCTGGTGGCCTCAACTTGTCGGCGAGAGAAACCGATCGTCGTCCTCATCGCATCGTCTTCCGCGCGCTGTAAAAGCCTGCCGCCGGTCTGCATTCGCCGGCCACTCGGCGAGTTAATGTCGTCGTCTTCCGCGCACGCATCGTCTTCCGCGCGCACTAAAGGCTGCCGCCGGTCAGCTCGCCGCGGATGCGTCGCATTCCACGCGGCATTTAATCCCCCGCGCCAGCCACGCCTATATACGCCGCTCCACTCGCCGCGAGGCGTACCCATTGCTCCACTCTCCCTCCACTCTCCCTCTACTCTCCCGATGGCGTTCTACGACGACGACGGCGCAGCCAACAACGGCTTCCCCCGCCGGTCGCTCCACGCGTGGGAGGGGCACCTCCTCCACCAGGCGGGGTACCCCTGCCCGCCGGACACGAGGCCTCCCGGAGGCGGCTGGCGGCTAGCGCCGGCGGCGTACCAATCCCGCCGCCGCCGCGGGGCCACGCCTCGACGCCGCCATCGAGGAGGCGAGGATGACCATGACCGACGAGGAGCGCACCGACCCGCGCCACCACCCCGACAACTACACGCGGTGGAACTCCTACTTCCTCCCGGCGGTGGGAGCGGGAGCTGGCGGCCTACGACGGCCCGCCGCCTCCGCCTCCGCGCAACAACGCCGCGGGCCGCCGACGGTGGTGGAGCGCGCCGGAAAGGACGCCGGCGAACGTCCTCGCGCACATCGAGGGCGGCAACTTCCCGGTGCTCACGATGCCCCCTCCATCGGCATCGAGGGCATCGGCGAGCCGCCGTCGGGGAAACGTCTGGCAGCCATGGCGCATGGCTGCCAGCTCGTCGTCTTCCGGATCGGCGTCGAGGTCATCCTTGGCGCCGGTGAAGAGGGAGGAGGCGACGTCGCCTTCGACGCCGGTGCGTGTCAAGAAGGAGCCGGCGTCTCCGCCGACGACCGTAGGGCGCAGCAGCGGCGCCCTCGTCATCCGCGACCAGCCTTCCGCGCCGCGAGCGGCCGGAAGAAGACGAAGAAAGAGGCCGCCGCAAGCCAGCTCGCCGAGGAGGAGGCGAAGCGCGCGGAGGACGCCGCGATGGCGGAGGCGATCGCCAGTGTCGCTGCATGACATGGAGGAGGAGAAGCGCGCGAACGACGCCGCACCGGATCGGGCCGGCGCGACCGGGAGCGCGAGGAGGCGGAGCAGCGGCGGCGGCTGCCGGACCCGGCCGCCGCACGCCAACTTCGCCGCCCGCGCCGCTCCAACCGCCAATGACGATGTCGCGCGGTACCGCCGTCCTGCGACACCTCCATCCGGCGTCGCTGTCCCCGTCGTCGACCTCGAGTCCTCCGACGACGACTGGTACAAGCCATCCCCGGGCTGGGGAGACGCCGGCCAGGGCAGCAGCAGCCAGGCCGCGCAGCCGAAGGCCAACGACGACGGCTCCGACGACGACGGCGGCGACTACACGGTGTTCTACTTCCATTTCGGCATGTAGAGCGCCATGTTTTAAAATTAGCGTTTGAATTCCCCTAGCCGAATTCGAAATATAGTCGAATTCGGCCTCTATGTATGAACTCCGCCCGTAATATAATAAATATCATTAAATTTAGTCTATATTCACCCGTTTTTAGCCGTAGTTTGTCAAGTTTCCGTTTTTTAAATTCGCATCGTCGACTTCACCTGGGCACGCGGCTGGGAAATTACTACTCCCCACGCCAAATCTTCCTCCAATCCGGACGAAAATTTCGCCGGATTTAGGCGTGGGGAGCGCCAACGAGTGGGATGCTCTAAGGCAAATCAGGCAATCAGTCCCAATTTCGTGGCCGAACTTTCATGGAAAAGCTAGCTACAAGCCTACAACGCGTCAACGACAATCTAGAGAACACAAAGCAAAAGGTAAAATTAATCGACTCTAACGCTGGCATGTGTGTAGCAGGACCTGCCTGAACATATGTTGTTGAGGATATTGGGAAGGGGAGGATCTCTTTTCGGCTGGAAAATCACCTGCAGCTCGCGTGGTCGGTAGCAGGTGACATCACTCGAAGGCGCTGAACTCCGGCCTTCGCTCGTTCGAGGCCTCCGGCCGGAGGTTCAGAGCAAGCGATGCGCATGCCAAATTCGGAGCCGTCTGGACGACCCACCGATTAAGACGATCTCGGCCAAGGTGCCAATGGCCGGAGGGAGCTGAGACCCAGTGCAAGGATGTAGGGGTTCGTACGGCTGTGTCCGATGGTGTGGTCCATGGCATCCACGCAATATAGCAGGGGAGGCTCCGATGGTGCAGAAGGATTGTGCGGCGGGTGGTGGGAGAGACAGACACTGTTAGAGGCCGGCCATGGGGCAGAGTAACAGAGACATCGAGTGGCAGGCCGTGAACGCCGGAGTTGGTGGTGCGGCCATCGTTATCCTCACGGTGCTGCCGGTGGCCACCGCCAAACACCAGATCTGGTCACAGGAAGGCTGGATTCGAGCCTGGAATAGTCACATTTGCGTGGTGCTGATGCGTGGCGGAGATGGCAGGCCGTGAACTTTTCCCCTCCCTACTCTGAATTTCTGTGGCGCCGGCCCTGTACGTCGCCCTGCATCCGAAACTCCGGTGTCGGGCGTCGTCTCTGCTCCACAGGCCTGGTCCAACCATCTCCAGCTCTAGCGCCGCCCTTGCTCCGCTCCGCTCCAGCGCCGCCCCGTGCTCCATCCCCACTCTAGCATCGTGGTCCCTTGTCCTCTGTACTGCTACGTACTCCCCCAAGGCCCCAACCCACACTGGGGCATATCACCGTCGGCGAGTTCCGTTGAGGCGGGCGGCGAGGACGGCCTTGGGGAGCAGGGGGAGGTCGCTCGCGCGGGGTGGGAGGTCGCGCTGGGTTTGGGAGGCAGATGCTAGGCCTGGGCTCGGGCGAACTGTGCTTTGCGTGACGGACGGAAAAGAAACGAACCGTCTATTTGACTTGGCGGTGGCAGGCAGAGTAATTTTCCCAGATCTGCAGGGGTAAAATTAGACAAAAAAGTGACGGACGAACAAGAAGCTTTATTTTCTTTATTAGTAGGTATAGATATGTCATCACATGTTCGTATATTTTTCCTATTCGTGTACTTTTAAAATGCTTTAAATAAAATAAAATAAAATAGGTCTTAACCTGTGCAGCAATCAGATCGACAGTTCTCCGGTGGCGAAGGCTGAAAGCGGTGCAGCAGTCACCGGGGGCAAGCCAACGCGGCAAAGGACGTTGGCGCGAGTCTAGCAGCAGGCGGGCTGCAAGGACGCGTGCAGGCGAAGCCAGGCCATGGCACGCAGGTTCGCATAGGCGGCTGATTGGAACGCGCGCGTGCGGATTCGATCGGAAACACAGAGCTTGAGAATAGACGACTCCTCGTGTTCGTTTCGGAACTCGGAAGAAGAAAGAGCATCTTTAGTAGATACTCCATCTAGTCTAGAATTCAAGCAGCAAGAGCATCTCTAGTAGATACTCGATCTATCTGAAATTCTAAACTTGCGTAGGTAGATAGGGTTAGCTACATCGAAATTTTCACTTGAAAATCTTAAGCCACATACCGGATACCCTATCCTAAACTCTAAACACGATTTCTCAACTTTAGCGCGATAATTTTAAAGTAGTTCGTGCGAGATAATTTACAAAGCTTTGTAAAATCGTAAACTCGATTTGTGCATAGCTAGCCCGGGATTCATCTACATCACCGGGACTTGGGGTTCTTCGTCGGCAACGATGGGAGCGGCGGCCGGCGGGCTTCCTTGGTGTCGGAGTTGTTGTCGTCGGTGTCGGTGCCAGAGAAGTCGGAGGAGTCGTCGTAGTAGTCGACGATGACGTACCTGCAGCGCGCCATCTCCGAGAGGATGGACGCGGGCTTCTCCCGCCGAATGTCGCGCGCCAACTTGTCGCGGACACACTTCTCCTTCTCCCACCGTAGGTGACGATAGTGGTGAGGGAGTTGCGGCACTCCATCGTGAGGTGCTGCTTCCCACGAGGGGCGTCGTCCTCCACCTCGTCGAGCCTTGAGTCGAGCTCGATCGGCGGGAGCAGAGGGAGCCCGCGTGCCGCCAGAACTCGCACTCGCACCGGTGTAGATAACGGTCCCGCATCGCCATTACTTGCGCTCGGGAGGAGGCCGGGCCACTAGGGAAGCGCGGATAGCGGCGTGATAGGTCGCCTCGCTGGCACGCTTGCTTGGAGATGCGCGCCACACGTACGGCGGGAGTCTCCATCGCGCACGTCCTCGACCCGGAGCCGGACGGTGGATTTATGCGGCCGCCACACGCTGAATTAGGTCCGGCCAATTGGGGGTACATCGTGCACGTCGCCGCCAATCGCAAAAGAGGTGGCGGCGGCGGGAGGCGGCACGTTTCACCATGCGGGCTGATTTATACCATCTGATTGAATTATACTTTAGACCAAACCTGAAAAAAAAAATGTGCTTTAAGCCAGGAACGTGAACGGCAAATCGATTCAGCGGAAAATATCCATCAAAGCACTGCAGCAGCAGCGGCGGGATCCATCGGGTAGCAGGGGCGTCTTGATGATCAAGCAGAAGCTTACACCAGTAGAAAAGAGTTTACGTTCCATCTTACCGTCAGCTTACTTACTCGGGTTAAAGTCACAATTTGTCTCTTTTGGGAAACACGGTACTTCCTCGGTTTGAAAATATAAGGAGTATAAACTTAGTTGAAAATTAAAATTTGTTAAGTTTGATCAAATATTTACGAAAAAATTGTCAACATCTACAATATTAAATAGATATATTGAAAAATATATTTTATGGTAAATCTATATTGATTTAGTATTTTAGATGTCCATATTTATTTTGTATAAACTTGGTCAAACTTTTTTTGTTTTGTTTTTGAAGATAGTAAACCTATTCGTGTTTTTGCTAACTTGGTCAAACTTTGAAGATGTTGACTTCTAAATAATCTTATAGGCTTTATGTTTTTTAATGGAGGGAGTACATACTTTCATACGCATACACTCACTTCTATAAAAGTTTACATATGCACACCCTACCCCACGTCCGCTTTTATCCGCCCGCAACCTGGCCAACACAACATTAGGGCTGTCCCAGGGCGGCGCTCGTTTTATGGGAAGCCCGTTCCCACCCTGCTCACGGCAAAGCTGGCCTAGCAGTCGTAGTGGGAATTCTCCCAAGCCGTATTTCGCAATAGCAGCTCTGAGAATTTGTGCTTAGGATGCGTCTCCTGAGGTCATTGAAGTGACTAAATTGACTGACTTCCCTCAGCTTATACTGATGTCACCACATGTCCCAGGATCGGAATGATTATCCCCACCCGATAGGTCTACGTACATTCATCCATGAATGTCACATGGTACTCTTCACTTCCCCACCATTCTTGTAACCTTCACTTGTAATCCCCGCAAGTGTGCCCGCACCCCTACAGTGGACGAGAAAGAAATGATTATTTCTTGGAGCAACCCCCATGTTCCCGACCCAGGAGCATTAATATTAATATTCTTGTGTATATATCAAGCGCAACAAAGAGGCCGCGGAACACGGCAAAGACTTTGCCATATATGTACATACACACGGCAAAGTTTACATAGTATAGATCCCAACGACGAAGATTCTTCGCCGTGTGTTTTTCGACGCGGTCATGGCAGAGAACCGGCCACACGAAAACGGCAGATTTTCCCATAGTAATGATATTACTCTCTGTTAATCTATACTATGATTAGCTTTAGTAAGTTAGTTAGCCTCATGGACGGAGCTGCTTTGGTGAATTAGCTGGTGTCAGCTGACACCAATGGGTAAGTGCAAAACCTTCAGTGACTAGCACTAACACATGATGATTTTTGGAGGCTGACCCCAGTGTTATAGAGAAGATATAGATATGAACCCATATGTATTTGTTTCTTCTTTTGTCCCTTAGCGTGACACGAAAATATAGTAACCAGGTTGTACCTGTGAGCCCTGGCAACTTTTTATTTTCTTTACTTTTTTCAAAAAAAAAAAAACGTGGCCTTCATGCATTTGGACGCTTGTCTAAGATCGGATCGCGCTGCCGTAATTGTTCCCGCGCGATTAGGCTCTTTAAATAGCTGGGCCAGCCTCTTGATCGGAAATCACGAGAACCAAGTCTTTGAGCTGAGCTGAGGCCACTGATAGGATAGCTAGACTGCTAGAGCGGAGCCCAAGCATGCCCAGCACCGCCGACGCGACGATGATCTCCCCGCCGCCGTCCGAGGGGCGGCTCATCACGGTGCTGAGTATCGACGGCGGCGGCATCCGTGGCCTCATCCCGGCCACCATCCTCGACTGCCTCGAGTGCAAGCTCCAAGTTCGTCTGGGCGGATCGCCGTCTTAGATAGCTAGACAGGTTGATTCTAATGGATCGAGTTCCGATTTCTTTTTGCAGGAGCTGGACGGTCCGGACGCTCGCATCGCGGACTACTTCGACGTGATCGCCGGGACGAGCACTGGCGCGCTGGTGGCATCGATGCTTGCGACGCCGGATGAGAACAATCGACCTCTCTTCGCCGCCAAGGATATCAGCGACTTCTACTTCGAGAACGGGCCCAAGATCTTCCCGGACAAGGGGTATGTACCCAACAGCTTCCATGCATGCGGTGCGGCTCGATCGATCTTGGCGACAGCTTCCTTTCTTATTAGGGTGTGACTATTTCTCAGTCGCCAGTCAGATTAGACAATTAAATTTTAGTTACAACTCATATTGCACCTTATGACTAACACGAATAACGATGCAAATCAAATGGTAGAAGATTTGATTGAGCACGAAGTAAGTTCTTCTCTTGAATATAAGTTAAGAGAGTTTCGGATTGCCGGGTATTCCACCAATTCTTAATCCAAAGTTCCAGACATTTATTAAATGAGAAAGAAACTCCCCAGGGCAAAAGTACGATAAATACAAGATATAGTAAAGAAGGCAATGCTTTCTTTTTTTTCATTTTTGATCCGTAAATTGAGTTGTTAATGAACCCGCTTCATTCGCTGACTCTATTTCATTCCCTGACTCCATATGATATGTCTTTTTCTTTGAAGCAAAAACTCTACAGGGATACCCTGTATCTATTCTTCTCTTCCTTTTTGTATATTAGTGAAATTTCATTGGGTTCTTTCTTAGATCTAGATGGAGTGGAATACTGAAACAGAAAAAATATCACTAATTCCATCTTCTATACTGAGATATACCATGAGACCTGTAATATGATTTGTGATCTCGCAACGAATCTCTAGACCTAAAAAAAGTGTTCGTTCTCGATACATAACATTGTATAAGTCAACCCAAGTCGCTTCTTCATCTCCGGAAATCTGGTAAGGTACTTTTAGAACACCAATAGGCATATTTAGATTAATATTATTAAATTTAAGTAAGAAAACTACAGTTTAATATGGAAACATAAGAATGGAAGAGAGAGAAAGAAAGAATCCGCAATTTATTGTCTTCATTTTTATTCTTTTTAGATTCTCAGGAAGACATCCTTCCCGATTTCATTTCATAGCATAAAATGAAACCAATGTTCAAACACACTCCACCCAAGAAACGCACCAAAAGCCACTGCTTAAAGTCACACACCCAAAGCTGAACTACGATTTAAACTACTTATCAGATAAACCTCCAGGTGGCAGACTGAACCGCTGCAGCCCAACGCCAACAAAAGCACATCACCTAGCTAAAAGAACTTAAGCCTAAGTCCAAAAAACCACCGCCTCCATGGCACATCAGCACGATAGAAACAAAAGCCAAAAGGAGAGTCCAAAGCCTATTACACACCACTACAGAACTGAGGCGATTACAACACAACATGAACCGAGACATCTTCCTCTGGATGTTCCTTCAGATACTCCAGCGAAGTTCGTCCTCCATGAGCAAGTTTGGAAGCAGGAGCCCAAGAGGAAATCCAATCGAATGAAGAACGCTTCAGTTTGGTGCCAGCTCCAGTGGTGCTTTGATCTTGTTTCACGGATGCTTCATGAAGAGGTCCACTTCCTTCCACCCCCGATTCTTGAAAGGAACCTTTCAATTTCTCAGATAGGAAAGAATAACTCTCCACACCTGCTTCAAATCCAACCAATTGAGTCTATTGAACACTAAGCTATTCCTAGAATTCCAAATCCCCCGCAAAATAGCAGAAGATATGAAATTAAGTTGTAAGAACCTTTCATTACAGACCCATCTACTAGCTATATCTAAGTACTCCCCTACTTTATACTTAAAAACTTCATCAACCAAACCCCACACCTGTCTAGCAACAATACAGTCGGAAAGGAGATGATGAACACTTTCAAATTCTTTGCAAAAGGAGCACTCCATAGGTTTTGGAATACCCCTCCTTCTCAAATTATTCCTAGTCATAATTTTATTTTGAGACATCAACGAGAGGAAAATCTAAATCCTAGGTAGGATTTTTAAATCCCAAACAGCAGGTAAATAAATTGGAGTCACTCCTCTAAAATTTACTAAAGCATACATAGATTTTGCTGAGTAGAACCTATTTGTCTCGTAAGCACAGGTAAGTTGGTCCTCATCAGTATTAAAAACTATAGTCTCTGCAATAGTTATTAACCCATCATATCATCAGTAAAAGTTCTCCTAAAGTCACCGTTTTAGTTTGTTGATTAGAAATGAAATAGATGTCCCAAAACTGAGTAGCTAAATTGGTATTACCAAACCAAATATCTTCTCAAAATCTAACACTCCTGCCATTTCCTATTTTCCATTTATACCCAAACCTTACAGCCTCTGCAACACCCAAACCTATTTCCTATTTTTATTCTTATTCTATATAAATACTATAGATTCTATTAATATGAATATTATAGATTATATTAATAAGTAGATTGAAATAATACATAGATTGAAAGATTATACATATAATAGCAATTCCCTTCTTATTAATGAATAACCGATCGGTTCGTAACTGCAGCTTCCTGGCTTGGGTGAGGAATTTAATCGACTTGATGACGGGTCCTAAGTACGACGGCAGGTTTCTGCACGATCAGATCAGGAGCCTCACCGGCCACGTGACCATCGCCGACACCGTCACCAATTGCATCCTGCCCACCTTCGACATCAAGTTCCTGCAGCCGGTTATCTTCAACACATACGAGGCCAAGAAGGAGCCGCTCAAGAACGCCCTCCTGTCTGACATCTGCATCAGCACGTCGGCGGCGCCCACCTTCTTCCCGCCGCACTACTTCAAGACCTACAATCCATGGGGCAAGGTCCGCGAACGCGAGTACAACCTTATAGACGGCGGCGTGGCCGCCAACAACCCCACCATGGCTGCCGTGTCAATGATCACCAAGGAGGTCTTGTGCCGGAACATGGACTTCAACCTCGGCAAGCCCGCCGAGTACAGCAACTACCTCATCCTCTCCGTCGGCACCGGCTCGGCCAAGCTGGCGGAGATGTACACCGCGCCGGAATGTGCCAGGTGGGGCCTCCTCCAGTGGCTCCACGATCGCTGCTTCACCCCGATCATCGACATGTTCTGCCACGCCAGCGCCGACATGGTCGACATCCACGCCGCAGTGCTCTTCAAGGCTCTCGGGGCTGAGAAGAACTACCTTCGCATCCAGGACGACTCACTCCTTGGGGACACCGCGTCCGTGGATATCGCCACCGAGGAGAACATGGTGGCACTAATCGAGATTGGCAACAGGCTGCTCAACAAGAAGGTGGCCAGGGTGAACATCGACACTGGGAGGTATGAGTACGTCAAAGATGAGGGAACCAACGAGGAGGAGCTCGCGCGCTTTGCCAAGGAGCTCTCCCGAGAGCGCAAACTGCGCCAAACCACCCTCTCCTCCTACTAGGACAGACTCGGAACAGAGATGATCGATATTGGGTCAATCGATCCAGAGTTGTAACGCGAGTGAGTGATCAGCTGTTATGCATAATAATTACTCCCTGTGAAGAAAGATGTGGAATAATGGACTGTCTCTCCCCGTGGACAATATTATAACATAAATAAATAAATAAATGGCGTCGTATCTTAAGAATCCGGCCAATTCATGTACCTGTGCATCCATGTGATTTCGGCCGAACGATTAAAATCATGTGTCTCACGACCAGTCAGAAGGAAATTTACAATTACACACCCGATTTCGAGTAACTACGTCTTATTTTTTTGCGAAAACCTCCTCCACTAGACTGTAGCCGCCATGTCTCAGATCTAGGGCTCGCTCTGATGGCGACCAAGGGCGCCCAGACCACGATGGCAGGGCGCGCTCGGTGGCATTCGTCCTCAAGTTCTTCCTGTTAGATTGAAGATAAATATGAAGCCCTATTCAGCTGGACTCCACCGTGATCCATGCAACGCATGTTGTGCATGCACCCTTGTAGCTAGGATCTCAACCGTATCCCGTGTGCATGCCCGTGTGCATGCGTGCGTTGTCTCCCTCTCTCTGTACTGTTCTATAAGTAGCCTGTACTAGGTTGTATAATGATCAAGCATTGCAGTGTGCTGCACACACAAAGTCTCCGACTATACATTCTTTCATAGTATCAGCTTAGGCCACGTTCCTATGGCTGATCTCCCTGGCGCATCGGCCGGCCTGCAGGCGCCGGTCATCTCCGTGGCCCCGTCGACCTCCTCCGCACCTCTTCCCATTGCCCCGGTACGTCCTCCTCTACCTCTTGCTCCAACTGGCTTCTTCATCTCCTGCCAGATGCGGGGTGTCCACATCAAGAATATCATCCCCCGCACCCTCGAGTTGTCCTCGGGTTCCTACACCCAATGGCGCAACCTGCTCGAGCTCACCGTCGCGGAGTACGGCGTCCTGGATCACCTGACGGAGAACACGGCGCCCGCCAACCCCGACGTCGAATGGCGCACCATCGACCTGATCCTTCATCGCTGGATCTACGGCTCCATCTCTGCGGAGCTCACCGGCATGATCATCGACCCCTCCAAGACGGCGCGGCAGCTCTACATCACCCTCGCTGCGGTCTTCCTCAACAATAAGCGCCATCGTGCTGTCCACCTCAGCACCGACCTCCATGACCAGCGCCAGGGCACTCTCAGCATCGCCCAATACTGCGCACGGATCAAGACCGTCGCCGACGCTCTTCGTGACGTCGATCAGCCGCCCTCCGACGACACTCTCGTCACCGTGCTCACGCGCGGGCTGAGCGAGCGGCACACCGTCATCGCCAAGATCCTCTTCACCGTGTCCGGGAAGATCACCTTCGTCGACGCCAGGAACATGCTGCTTCTAGACGAGATGCAATCTCGTGCCACCGAGCGCGTCGCCTCCCATTCCGCCCTCATCGCCCTTGGACGCGGTGCCGGCGATGGCGGTTATAACGGCGGCTACGGAGGTGGCGGTTACGGTGGTGGCCCTGGTGGCGGCGGCCCCTACTACCAGTCCGCCTTTCTCCCTCCAGCTCCTCCTGGCGGCATCGGCACCTTCAGCAGCAACTACGGCGCGCCGTCCTCGCCCTCGCCCAACTAGGGCAAAACAAAACGCAAACGCGTCACCAACCATGGCGTCTACAACCCTAATGGCGCCCGAGCAGCGCCCCTGGATGGGCTACGGCAACAACTGGCAGCCGCATTGGCCCTTCTTCCATAACAGCATCCTCGGCCCTCGTCCGCAACAGCAGCAGGCCTTCGCCACGTTCGCGTCTCCACCAAACGGCGCAGTGCCCTTCCCCGCATCCGTCTACGCCGTGATGGCGCGTGATGCACACGTCCGTTGGGAACTCCAAGAGGAAGGTGTGATGCGCACAGCAGTAAATTTTCCCTCAGAAAGAAACCAAGGTTATCGAACCAGTAGGAGATGAAGGCCACGTGAAGGTTGTTGGTGAAGGAGTGTAGTGCAGCGCAACACCAGGGATTCCGGCGCCAACGTGGAACCTGCACAACACAATCAAAATACTTTGCCCAACTTAACAGTGAGGTTGTCAATCTCACCGGCTTGCTGTAAACAAAGGATTAAACGTATGGTGTGGAGAATGATGTTTGTTTGCAAAAAACAACAGAGAACAACGATTGCAGTAGATTGTATTTCAGATGTAAAAGAATGGACCGGGGTCCACAGTTCACTAGTGGTGTCTCTCCAATAAGAAATAGCATGTTGGGTGAATAAATTACAGTTGGGCAATTGACAAATAGAGAGGGCATAACAATGCACATACATATCATGATGACTAATATGAGACTTACTTAGGGCATTACGACAAAGAACATAGACCGCTATCCAAGCATGCATCTATGCCTAAAAGTCCACCTTCGGGTTAGCATCCGCACCCCTTCCGTATTAAGTTGCAAACAACAGACAATTGCATTAAGTACTGTGCGTAATGTAAACAATACAAATATCCTTAGACAAAGCATTGTTGTTTTATCCCTAGTGGCAACAGCACATCCACAACCTTATAACTTTCTGTCACTGTCCCAGATTCAATGGAGGCATGAACTCACTATCTAGCATAAATACTCCCTCTTGGAGTTACAAGTATCAACTTGGCTAGAGCCTCTACTAGCAACGGAGAGTATGCAAGATCATAAACAACACATATATGATAGATCGATAATCAACTTGACATAGTATTCCATATTCATCGGATCCCAACAAACACAACATGTAGCATTACAATAAGATGATCTTGATCATGATAGGCAGCTCACAAGATCTAAACATGATAGCACAAGAGGATAAGACAACCATCTAGCTACTGCTATGGACCCATAGTCCAAGGATGAACTACTCACGCATCAGTCCGGAGGCGGGCATGGTGATGTAGAGCCCTCCGGTGATGATTCCCCTCTCCGCACAGGGTGCCGGAGGCGATCTCCCGAATCCCCCGAGATGGGATTGGCGGCAGCGGCGTCACAGTAACTTTTCTCGTATCGTGGCTCTCGGTACTAGGGTTTTCGCGACGGAGAGAATAAATAGGCGAAGGGGCAGAGTCGGGGGACGCTCGAGGGGCCCACCCCATCGGGCGGCGCAGCCAGGGGTGGGGCCGCGCCCCCTAGGGTGTGGCCGCCTCGTCGCCCCTCTTCGTCTCCTCTTCGGACTTCTGGAAGGCTCCGTGCAAAATAAGACCATGGGCTTTTGTTTCGTCCAATTCCGAGAATATTTCCTGTGTAGGATTTCTGAAACCAAAAACAGCAGAAAACAGGAACTGACGCTTCGGTATCTTGTTACTAGGTTAGTGCCGGAAAATGCATCAAAATGATATAAAATGTATATAAAACATGTGAGTATTGTCATAAAACTAGTATGGAACATAAGAAATTATAGATACGTTTGAGACGTATCACGCCGCGCCTCCGTCCGTGCTCCAGTCGCCCTACTACGGCGTTCCTCCTCTACCGCCTCAGCATCTGCTGATTCCACGCCACGGACAAGCCTTCGGCCGGGACCCTGCGCCGCCCCTGTACCAGGCTCCGCCCCTGTACACCGTCTCCGCCACGTCGCAGCAGCAGCCCGGCCCTAGCTCCGCACCACCCTCCTTCGACCAGGCCACCCTCATCGGCGCCCTCATGGACCTCTCCATGGGCGGTCAATCCGGGCCTTGGATCGCGGATTTCGGCGCTTCTGCGCACCTCTCTGCAACTCACGGTAATCTCTCTTCCTCTCGACCAGTTTTCAACCATGCACCGCTTATAGTTGGCAATGGATCGCACCTTCCCATTTCTCACCTAGGACAACCTATCCTTCCATCTTTGCATCGTCCATTATATCTGCAGAATGTTTTAGTTGCTCCCGATATTGTTCAAAACCTCCTCTCTGTCAAACGCTTTACCACTGATAATTTACTGTCAATGGAATTTGATCCGTTTGGTGTATCTGTGAAGGATCTACGCACGGGGCCCTTCTTCTTCGATGCAACAGTGAAGGCGATCTCTACCCGTTGTTCCCACCGACGCCTTCACCAAGCTCCAACATTGCCCTCTCCACGATGTCCTCATCCTTGTGGCACCGTCGCTTAGGCCATCCAGGGCATTCTTTAAGCTTTCCTTCATTACATTGTAATAAATCAACCGGGCTTTGTGATGTTTGCTGATACGTCTCCAACGTATCGATAATTTCTTGTGTTCCATGCCACATTATTGATGTTATCTACATGTTTTATGCACACTTTATATCATATTCGTGCATTTTCTGGAACTAACCTATTAACAAGATGCCGAAGTGCCGCTGCTGTTTTCTCGCTGTTTTTGGTTTCAGAAATCCTAGTAAAGAAATATTCTCGGAATTGGACGAAATAAAAGCCCGGAGGCCTATTTTCTCACGAAGCTTCCGAAGACCGAAGACGAGACGAAGAGGGGCCACGGGGAGCCAAACCCTAGGGCGGCGCGGCCCCCCCTTGGCCGCGCGGCCCCGTGGTGTGGGCCCCCGTGCCGCCTCTTGACTTGCCCTTCCGCCTACAAATAGCCTCCGTGACGAAACCCCCGCACCGAGAGCCACGATACGGAAAACATTACCGAGACGCCGTCGCCGCCGATCCCATCTCGGGGGATCCCGGAGATCGCTCTCCGCACCCTCGCCGGAGAGGGGATTCATCTCCCGGAGGACTCTACGCCGCCATGGTCGCCTCCGGTGTGATGTGTGAGTAGTCTACCCCCGGACTATGGGTCCATAGCAGTAGCTAGATGGTTGTCTTCTCCCCATTGTGCTATCATTGTCGGATCTTGTGAGCTGCCTATCATGATCAAGATCATCTATATGTAATTCTATATGTTGCGTTTGTTGGGATCCGATGAATAGAGAATACTTGTTATGTTGATTATCAAAGTTATGCTTATGTGTTGTTTATGATCTTGCATGCTCTCCGTTATCAGTAGATGCTCTGGCCAAGTAGATGCTTTTAACTCCAAGAGGGAGTACTTATGCTCGATAGTGGGTTCATGCCTCGCATTGACACCGGGACAAGTGACGTAAAGTTCTAAGGTTGTGTTGTGCCGTTGCCACTAGGGATAAAACATTGATGCTATGTCTAAGGATGTAGTTGTTGATTACATTACGCACCATACTTAATGCAATTGTCTCGTTGTTTACAACTTAATACCGGAGGGGGTTCTGATGATAACCTCGAAGGTGGACTTTTTAGGCATAGATGCAGCTTGGATGGCGGTCTATGTACTTTGTCGTAATGCCCAATTAAATCTCACTATACTCATCATGATATGTATGTGCATTGTCATGCTCTCTTTATTTGTCAATTGCCCAACCGTAATTTGTTCACCCAACATGCCGTTCGTCTTATGGGAGAGACACCTCTAGTGAACTCGTGGACCCCGGTCCAATTCTCTTTACCGAAATACAATCTACCGCAATACTTGTTTCTACCGTTTTCTCTCGCAAACAATCATCTTCCACACAATACGGTTAATCCTTTGTTACAAAGCAAGCCGGTGAGATTGACAACCTCACCGTTTCGTTGGGGCAAAGTACTTTGGTTGTGTTGTGCAGGTTCCACGTTGGCGCCGAATCTCCGGTGTTGCGCCGCACTACATCCCGCCGCCATCAACCTTCAACGTGCTTCTTGGCTCCTCCCGGTTCGATAAACCTTGGTTTCTTTCTCGAGGGAAAACTTGCTGCCGTGCTCATCATACCTTCCTCTTGGGGTTGCCCAACGAACGTGTGAAATACACGCCATCAAGCATATTTTCTCGGCGCCGTTGCCGGGAGATCAAGACACGCCGCAAGGGGAGTCTCCACTTCTCAATCTCTTTACTTTGTTTTTGTCTTGCTTTATTTTATTTACTACTTTGTTTGCTGCACTTATATCAAAACACAAAAAAATTAGTTGCTAGTTTTACTTTATTTGCTATCTTGTTTGCTATATCGAAAACACAAAAAAATTAGTTTACTTGCATTTACTTTATCTAGTTTGCTTTATTTACTATTGCTAAAATGGCCAACCCTGAAAATACTAAGTTGTGTGACTTCACTAGCCACAAATAATAATGATTTCTTATGCACACCTATTGCTCCACCTCGCTACTACAAGCAGAATTCTTTGAAATTAAACCTCGCTTTATCGAATCTTGTCATGAAAAATCAATTTTCTCGGAATTAGTTCCGATGATGTCGCTGCCCATCTTAATAATTTTGTTGAACTATGCGAAATGCAAAAATATAAAGATGTAGATGGTGATATTATTAAACTAAAATTGTTCCCTTTCTCATTAAGAGGAAGAGCTAAAGATTGGTTGCTATCTCTCGCCTAAGAATAGTATTGATTCATGGACTAAATGCAAGGATGCTTTTATTGGTAGATATTATCCCCCGCTAAAATTATATCTTTGAGGAGTAGCATAATGAATTTTAAACAATTAGATACTGAACATGTTGCTCAAGCTTGGGAAAGAATGAAATCTCTCGGTTAAAAATTGCCCAACCCATGGACCGACTACTTGGATGATCATCCAAACCTTCTATGCAGACTAAATTTTTCTTCACGGAATTTATTGGATTCAGCTGCTGGAGGTACCTTTATGTCCATCACTCTTGGTGAAGCAACAAAGCTTCTTGATAATATGATGATCAACTACTCCGAATGGCACACGGAAAGAGCTCCACAAGGTAAGAAGGTAAATTCCGTCGAAGAAACCTCTTCCTTGAGTGATAAGGTTGATGCTATTATGTCTATGCTTGTGAATGATAGGACTAATGTTGATCCTAATAATGTTCCGTTAGCTTCATTGGTTGCACAAGAAGAACATGTTGATGTAAACTTCATTAAAAATAATAATTTCAACAACAATGCTTACCTGAACAATTCTAGTAATAACTATAGGCCATATCCTTATAATAATGGCAACGGCTATGGTAATTCTTATGGAAATTCTTACAACAATAATAGGAATTCACCCCCTGGACTTGAAGCCATGCTTAAAGAATTTATTAGTACACAAACCGCCTTTAACAAATCTGTTGAGGAAAAGCTCAATAAAATTGATATTCTTGTTTCTAGAGTTGATAGTCTTGCCTCTGATGTTGATCTTTTGAAATCGAAAGTTATGCCTAATAGGGATATTGAAAATAAAATTGTTACTACAGCAAATGCCATTCAAGTTAGAATTAATGAGAATATAAGATTAATGGCTGAACTGCGTGCTAGGTGGGATAGAGAAGAAAATGAAAAACTAGCTAAAGAGAAGAATATAGCTAAAGTTTGGACTATTACCACCACTAGTAATGCTAATGCTACACATGTTGCTGCACCTCCTACTCATACTAATAAAAGAATTGGTGTTAGCAATGTTTCCACTTCTAATGCAAAGCGCGAAAAACTGCCTCGAAACTCGCTAAAACCGCTGAAACCGCCCGTGATAAAGCCGCTGAAATTTTTTCCAACATTGGGGATGATGATCCCATTGCTTTAGATTATAATGGTTTGAATTTTGATGATTGCCACATCTCTGAAGTTATAAAGTTCTTGCAAAAACTTGCTAAAAGTCCTAATGCTAGTGCTATAAATTTGGCTTTCACGCATCATATTACAAATGCTCTCATAAAAGCTAGAGAAGAGAAACTAGAGCGCGAAGCCTCTATTCCTAAAAAGCTAGAAGATGGTTGGGAGCCCATCATTAAGATGAAGGTTAAAGATTTTGATTGTAATGCTTTATGTGATCTTGGTGCAAGTATTTCGTTATGCCGAAGAAAATTTATAATATGCTTGACTTGCCACCGCCGAAAAATTGTTATTTGGATGTTAATCTTGCTGATCATTCTACAAAGAAACCTTTGGGTAAAGTTGATAATGTTCGCATTACCGTTAACAATAATCTTGTTCCCGTTGATTTTGTTGTCTTGGATATTGAATGCAATGCATCTTGTCCAATTATATTGGGAAGACCTTTTCTTCGAACTCGTTGGTGCTATTATTGATATGAGGGAAGGAAATATAAAATATCAATTTCCTCTCAAGAAAGGTATGGAACACTTCCCTAGAAAGAGAATGAAGGTACCTTATGATTCTATCATTAGAACAAATTATGATGTTGATGCTTCATCTCTCGATGTTACTTGATACACACTTTCTGCGCCTAGCTGAAAGGCGTTAAAGAAAAGCGCTTATGGGAGACAACCCATGTTTTTACCTACAGTACTTTGTTTTTATTTTGTGTCTTGGAAGTTGTTTACTACTGTAGCAACCTCTCCTTATCTTAGTTTTGAGTTTTGTTGTGCCAAGTTAAGCCGTTGATAGAAAAGTAAGTACTAGATTTGGATTACTGCGCAGTTCCAGATTTCTTTGCTGTCACGAATCTGAGCCCACTGCCCTGCAGGAAGCTCAGAAAATTATGCCAATTTACGTGCATGATCCTCAGATATGTACGCAACTTTCATTCAATTTGAGCATTTTCATTTGAGCAAGTCTGGTGCCATTTTAAAATTCGTCAATACGAACTGTTCTGTTTTGACAGATTCTGCCTTTTATTTCGCATTGCCTCTTTCGCTATGTTGGATGAATTTCTTTGATCCACTAATGTCCAGTAGCATTATGCAATGTCCAGAAGTGTTAAGAATGATTGTGTCACCTCTGAATATGTCAATTTATATTGTGCACTAACCCTCTAATGAGTTGTTTCGAGTTTGGTGTGGAGGAAGTTTTCAAGGATCAAGAGAGGAGTATGATGCAACATGATCAAGGAGAGTGAAAGCTCTAAGCTTGGGGATGCACCCGGTGGTTCACCCCTGCATATATCAAGAAGACTCAAGCGTTTAAGCTTGGGGATGCCCAAGGCATCCCCTTCTTCATCAACAAATTATCAGTGTTCCTCCCCCGAAACTACATTTTTATTCGGCCACATCTTATGTGCTTTTTCTTGGAGCGTCGGTTTGTTTTTGTTTTTGTTTTGTTTGAATAAAATGGATCCTAGCATTCACTTTATGGGAGAGATACACACTCCGCTGTAGCATATGGACAAATATGTCCTTGGTTTCTACTCATAGTATTCATGGCGAAGTTTCTCCTTCGTTAAATTGTTATATGGTTGGAATTGGAAAATGATACATGTAGTAATTGCTATAAATGTCTTGGGTAATGTGATACTTGGCAATTGTTGTGCTCATGTTTAAGCTCTTGCATCATATGCTTTGCACCCATTAATGAAGAAATACATAGAGCATGCTAAAATTTGGTTTGCATATTTGGTTTCTCTAAGGTCTAGATAATTTCTAGTATTGAGTTTGAACAACAAGGAAGACGGTGTAGAGTCTTATAATGCTTTCAATATGTCTTTTATGTGAGTTTTGCTGCACCGGTTCATCCTTGTGTTTGTTTCAAATAAGCCTTGCTAGCCTAAACCTTGTATCGAGAGGGAATACTTCTCATGCATCCAAAATACTTGAGCCAACCACTATGCCATTTGTGTCCACCATACCTACCTATACTACATGGTATTTTCCAGCCATTCCAAAGTAAATTGCTTGAGTGCTACCTTTAAAATTCCATCATTCACCTTTGCAATATATAGCTCATGGGACAAATAGCTTAAAAACTATTGTGGTATTGAATATGTAATTATGCACTTTATCTCTTATTAAGTTGCTTGTTGTGCGATAACCATGTTTACCGGGGAACGCCATCAACTCATTGTTGAATTTCATGTGAGTTGCTATGCATGTTCGTCTTGTCCGAAGTAAGGGCGATCTACACCGAGTTGAATGGTTTGAGCATGCATATTGTGAGAGAAGAACATTGGGCCGCTAACTAAAGCCATGTTCCATGGTGGAAGTTTCAGCTTTGGACAAACATCCTCAAATCTCTAATGAGAAAAGAATTAATTGTTGTTGAATGCTTAAAGCATTAAAAGAGGAGTCCATTATCTCGTTGTCTATGTTGTCCCGGTATGGATGTCTAAGTTGAGAATAATCAAAAGCGAGAAATCCAAATGCGAGCTTTCTCCTTAGACCTTTGTACAAAGCGGCATAGAGGTACCCCTTTGTGAAACTTGGTTAAAGCATATGTATTGCGGTGATAATCCAGGTAGTCCAAGCTAATTAGGACAAGGTGCGAGCACTATTAGTACACTATGCATGAGGCTTGCAACTTATAAGATATAATTTACATGATGCATATGCTTTATTACTACCGTTGACAAAATTGTTTCATGTTTTCAAAATCAAAGCTCTAGCACAAATATAGCAATCGATGCTTTTCCTCTATGAGGACCATTCTTTTACTTTCAATGTTGAGTCAGCTCACCTATTTCTCTCCACCTCAAGAAGCAAACACTTGTGTGAACTGTGCATTGATTCCTACATACTTGCTTATTGCACTTATTATATTACTCTATGTTGACAATATCCATGAGATATACATGTTACAAGTTGAAAGCAACCGCTGAAACTTAATCTTCTTTTGTGTTGCTTCAATACCTTTACTTTGAATTATTGCTTTATGAGTTAACTCTTATGCAAGACTTATTGATGCTTGTCTTGAAGTGCTATTCATGAAAAGTCTTTGCTTTATGATTCACTTGTTTACTCATGTCATCACCATTGTTTTGATCGCTGCATTCTCTACATATGCTTTACAAATAGTATGATCAAGTTTATGATGGCATGTCACTCCGTAAATTATCTTTGTTATCGTTTTACCCGCTCGGGACGAGCAGTAACTAAGCTTGGGAATGCTGATACGTCTCCAACGTATCGATAATTTCTTGTGTTCCATGCCACATTATTGATGTTATCTACATGTTTTATGCACACTTTATATCATATTCGTGCATTTTCTGGGAACTAACCTATTAACAAGATGCCGAAGTGCCGCTGTCGTTTTCTCGCTGTTTTTGGTTTCAGTAAATCCTAGTAAAGAAATATTCTCGGAATTGGACGAAATAAAAGCCCGGAGGCCTATTTTCTCACGAAGCTTCCGTAAGACCGAAGACGAGACGAAGAGGGGCCACGGGGGAGCCAAACCCTAGGCGGCGCGGCCCCCCTTGGCCGCGCGGCCCCGTGGTGTGGGCCCCCGTGCCGCCTCTTGACTTGCCCTTCCGCCTACAAATAGCCTCCGTGACGAAACCCCCGCACCGAGAGCCACGATACGGAAAACATTACCGAGACGCCGTCGCCGCCGATCCCATCTCGGGGATCCCGGAGATCGCCTCCGCACCCCGCCGGAGAGGGGATTCATCTCCCGGAGGACTCTACGCCGCCATGGTCGCCTCCGGTGTGATGTGTGAGTAGTCTACCCCTGGACTATGGGTCCATAGCAGTAGCTAGATGGTTGTCTTCTCCCCATTGTGCTATCATTGTCGGATCTTGTGAGCTGCCTATCATGATCAAGATCATCTATATGTAATTCTATATGTTGCGTTTGTTGGGATCCGATGAATAGAGAATACTTGTTATGTTGATTATCAAAGTTATGCTTATGTGTTGTTTATGATCTTGCATGCTCTCCGTTTCTAGTAGAGGCTCTGGCCAAGTTGTTTACTTTTAACTCCAAGAGGGAGTACTTATGCTCGATAGTGGGTTCATGCCCGCATTGACACCGGGACGAGTGACGTAAAGTTCTAAGGTTGTGTTGTGCTGTTGCCACTAGGGATAAAACATTGATGCTATGTCTAAGGATGTAGTTGTTGATTACATTACGCACCATACTTAATGCAATTGTCTCGTTGTTTGCAACTTAATACCGGAGGGGGTTCGGATGATAACCTCGAAGGTGGACTTTTTAGGCATAGATGCAGTTGGATGGCGGTCTATGTACTTTGTCGTAATGCCCAATTAAATCTCACTATACTCATCATGATATGTATGTGCATTGTCATGCTCTCTTTATTTGTCAATTGCCCAACTCGTAATTTGTTCACCCAACATGCTGTTCGTCTTATGGGAGAGACACCTCTAGTGAACCGTGGACCCCGGTCCAATTCTCTTTACCGAAATACAATCTACCGCAATACTTGTTTCTACCGTTTTCTCTCGCAAACAATCATCTTCCACACAATACGGTTAATCCTTTGTTACAAGAAGCCGGTGAGATTGACAACCTCACCGTTTCGTTGGGGCAAAGTACTTTGGTTGTGTTGTGCAGGTTCCACGTTGGCGCCGGAATCTCCGGTGTTGCGCCGCACTACATCCCGCCGCCATCAACCTTCAACGTGCTTCTTGGCTCCTCCTGGTTCGATAAACCTTGGTTTCTTTCTGAGGGAAAACTTGCTGCTGTGCTCATCATACCTTCCTCTTGGGGTTGCCCAACGAACGTGTGAAATACACGCCATCATTTGCCAATTGGGAAAGCATACCCGGTTGCCATTTTGCTCTTCCTGTAAGGGTATATTGCCCCTATGTGTGGTTTTGGTAATTAGTGACAACCCCTATGGACTAATGTTTTCATTGAGTTTATATGAAGGAATATTCCATAGGTACTACTTATAGTCCATGTGTTGGATTCAAGTATGGATGTCATGAAGATAAAGATATACCTTGAGTATTGGCATCAAGATCATCGATTTGAAGACATATATGTGATATGATCAAGAAGAAGAAATGAAGATGGAGTTCCTATGTGGAACTCAATATTAGCCATGCTCTAGCTTAGGTGATAAGCAATGGATGATCGAGATCTTGAGTGCTTGATTCCAAGTGAAGAATTCAAGTTATGGCTCTAAGTCGGTTTCATGATAGTCTCATAAGTTGAGCTATGATTGACTAAGATTTAGAGCATCCAAACAAATAAATAATTCTTTATACACCTCAATATAGTATGATAGAACATGAGAAGATACAAGGTTGACCAATACAAAGAGTGAAAAAATAGATTCAAGTTTGGTCAACACATGATAGAGCATGAGAAGATACAAGGTTGACCAATACAAAGAGTGAAGAATAGATTCAAGTTTGGTCAACACATGAAGCATGAAGAATGTGCCACGTGAAGTCATGTGGTATGGTAAGCCTTGTCAATTATGCTTTATGACCCATCATATATGTGCCCTTGTGTTGTCTATGTGGGTTAGGTATCTTTCCATGGGTGTGCATCAAAAGTGAGATCTCATATAGCCATGAGAGGATGACATCAAGTGGTGATCGTCATCAAGGTCGAGTTGGAGAAGTTCAAGATGAGCATCTCAAGTGGATCACATGCTTGAAGCTTGCCATCCATTTGGTGATAATGGACATGTGAAAATGTGCATCAATGGAGCTTTCCCATCATGGTGTATGGGGGAGCATTTGTGAGTCTTCACGAAGCAACAATGATCAAGTGAGGCATTCCGGCTTGAGTGGAGTTTGAAGAGTTATCATCAAGATCAAGCGGGATGCGCAAGGAAAAGGTATGGCCTTGCTAGGTTTTCCTTTTACCGGTCTCAATGTGGTTGTTGGGAGACCGGATTATAGGATACATAGCCGCACTATCAGGAGGGGCTTTCGGTTGGGTAACTTGATCACATCGTCTTAGGGATCTCAACCTTTGCATGCTTTGCATTCCATAAATCTTGTTGCTTCTTGGTGTTTCTCTGTGTGAGGTTCTTGAGCTTGTTTCTAGCTTTACAACAAGCCCAAGTTCATCGAAAACGGAATTCGTATGCATCTTCTATTGCGTTTTCGAGCATGGAGGTTTTACCGGTGTCTCTTTTTGTTATCACCAGAATTTGACCGAGTCAGAGGTGGGCCGCGATCAAGATGGGTTTGAAGAATATACATGGAAGAAATACGTGAATCGGCCTTGTGTACCAAGTTTGGGCTAATTGCCCGTGTATCTGTACCATAGTAGGATGCGTGTCGGTTAGGAGTTAGAGTTTTACCCGTGCACGGTTAGGTGCACGCTTGAGTTAGAAAGTCCCCTGGACTATAAATATGTATCTAGGGTTTATGAAATAAACAACCAACGTTCAACACAAACAAATCTCGGCGCATCGCCAACTCCTTCGTCTCGAGGGTTTCTCCTGGTAAGCACCATGCTGCCTAGATCGCATCTTGCGATCTAGGCAGCACAAGCTTCACGTTGTTCATGCGTTGCTCGTGCTGAAGCCTTTTTGATGGCGAGCAACGTAGTTATCTTAGGTGTGTTAGGGTTAGCATTGTTCTTCGTATCATATGTTGTTGTAGTGCAACCTTTATACATCTAGCCGCCCTTACACCTATCTTAGGTGTAGGGGCGGCACCCCGCTTGATCATTGTTTAGTAGATCCGATCCGTTACGGTTGCTCCTTGTTCTTCAAGGATTAGTTTAATATCTGCAATAGTTAGGCCTTACAAAGGGTTGGAGGATCCAGCGGCGTGTAGGGTGTAGTTTGCTAGCCCTAGACAGGATGTTCCGGGGATCAACCTCGTGTTGGTTTTTAGGCCCTATCTAGGATCGGCTTACGATCACCGTACGCGAGCGCGAGGCCCAATCGTGAGTAGGATGATCCGATTATGCGGTGAAAACCCTAAATCATCGTAGATCGCATTAGCTTTATCTTGATCAAGCAGGACCACCATATATTCGTGCACCTCGTACGAATCATGGGTGGATCGGCTCTTTGAGCCGATTCACAGGACAACCTGAGAGCCGATCGAGGCTCGTATTTAACGTTTACGTGTATGCCATGCAGGAAACTAAGCGAGGCATCATCCAACACCTTCCCCGACCAGGTATAGGTCAGGTGGCACGCCCTTGCGACAAGCATCGGACGTGTGACCGAAGGCTTTGCGGGCCGTCGCTCCGAGGGATCGGGGCCAGCCGCAGCCCTAGTTGTTCCCGGCTCTACGGTGTTGCCGGCCGCTGCCCGCCGGTGGGTTTCGACCGCAACACTTTCCGGCACGCCCGGTGGGACAATCTTCGACATCCACCGCATCGCCATCTACATCCGAGATGGCGGAAAGCACTCCGGTCAAGTACGAGGATCCGACCGACGAGCTCAAGAAGAAGCATGACGAGATCAAGGCAGTCCTCGAAGCCGAACTCATCGGCTCTTTCCACAGAACCCGCTCCCATGGCGTCGGGTGGAAGGGGTTCTCACCGAAGGCGCGCTCGATGGAGTGGACCTGTCCGCCCCGTCGGAAGAACGCACCAGGTCGCTGCGTCGGGAGATCAACTACATGGTGGCTCATTCGCTGCACCGCCACTCGAGAGCCTGGTGAACACTTTGGAGCGTGTCGCTCTGCGCGTGATCCAGGAAATCATGAGCCATCGGTATTCTCCGTCGGGACCAGCTCTGGGGACTTACAAAGGAGAGATGCCACTCCAGTCCCATCCACCGCTGTCGTTCGCGTTGGCAGCACCAGAAGTGCCGAACTCATCGGCATACGTCGTCTACAAGATTGGTGGTGATCCTAGTGACTACCAATTCCTACCTGAGGCGCCCAAGGAGATCCCGCACGGATACGAGTGCGCATATGTGCCGTGACCGCAGTACTCAGGCACTCTCGAACCGGACCGCAACAGACAGGGGCCTCTAGAACAGCGAGGAGGAACGTCGGGAGCAGATCTCGAGAAGCGGACGTGGCTAGCTAAGTACGCTACTCCGACAAACCTCCAGAGCCCAGCTCCGCAGTTGGCTCGGAACCGGAAAAGCAAGCATGGCTGGTTAAGTATGCCACCCCGGCGAATCTTCGGGGTTCGACACCTTCAGCCATCACCGCGGATCAGATTTGTACAATTTGAAAGATCAGTTCGGCATGATGCCGAAAAGGAAGACGTTCGGCTATACCAAGCCGTACCCCAACGAGTACGAATTGATCCCGCTACCGCCCAAATATCGGCTCCCGGACTTCACAAAGTTTAGTGGATCAGATGGTTCCAGCTCCATCGAGCATGTGAGCCGATATTTGGCACAGCTGGGCACGATCTCAGCATCAGACGAGCTGCGTGTGAGGTTCTTCGCACGAGTCCCTCACAGGATCGGCTTTCGGGTGGTACACATCGTTGCCACCGAACTCAATCCGGACTTGGAAGCAGCTTGGAAGAGCAGTTCCATGAGCAGTATCACTCGGAGGCTTCCGAGGCTGGCATTGCCGATCTAGCACAAGTACGACGAAGCGCGGGGAAACGGTGTCGAATACATCCAGCGCTTCGAGACCGTGAGGAACCGATGCTATTCGGTTCACGTAAGTGAAAAAGAAGCGATCGAGTTGGCGGTGGTGGGTCTCTCATCATCGATCAAGGACGTGGCCTCCCAAGCAGACTACCCTTCATTGGCGCACATGGTGCAGAAGCTGTCAGCATATGAACGGCGCCACCCAGATGTCTACCGGGACAAATTCAAGCGTGCGGTGGCCCCGGTTGAGGCGGACGAGGATGAAGGTGCCGCGGGAGATCGAGATGTAGCAAGTGGCTGAGTGGACTCGAGCGGCGGGCCCCGTGTCCTGCAAATGGGTGAAGCCACAAGGCCCTCCAAAAGGGTTCGACTTCGACGTGACCAAAACTGAGCAGATTTTTGATCTCTTACTCACGGAGAAGCATATAAAGGTACCCGAAGGCCACAAGATCCCCACGGTGCAAGAGCTGAACGGAAAGCCATACTGCAAGTGGCATAACACGTTCACCCACGCCACTAACGACTGCAGGGTGTGGCGTCAGCAGATCCAAATGGCGATAGAAAAAGGACGGCTAATTTTCAACCGATACGCCATGAAGGTCGACACACACCCCTTCCCCGCCGTTAACATGGTGGAGTATACTTACCATGGAGGGTGCCAGCCAGATTTCTCGTGCAATATCAACATGGTGGGACCTGGGCACCACTGCGGTAAGGACGGAGATGAGGGCAGCTGCTCTCATAGCAAAGACACGAGAGGAAGCCGCTCCACGCGATCGGCTCCGCCACGACGGCAAGCGCTACGTCACAGAGGGAGAAGTGAAGAACATAAGATATCAGCGACCTCTCTCTGATCACCTCCTCAACAAGTATGTGAGTCAGTATGACCAACGCCGACGATACAACGACGATGATGAAAAGGATCGTCTGGCTAGGGACGAAAGGAGACGTCGGCGGCATGATCACGACGAGGAGCGATATGAGCGCCACGCCAAGGAAAAGTCGAGGGAGCAAGATGACATGGATAGACACTGGGACTGCCCCTTCTTCAGACACTGCTGGGATTCAGGAATGAGCCGATTGCCAACAATCGGCAATTGCCCAGAATGTAAACAAAGGAAGAAGGATGCAGCTAACGTGTCCGTGTTCAAGCGTCTAGGGCCTCTCCCGCCTCGGAACAAGCGTGCTGGGTCTGCTCGGGTGGAAGATCTCGAGGAACTAGAGGACGATGATGAAGAAGACAAATATCATCGGCCAAGGTGGTGCCCTGATGGGCTCAGCCGTTCCCAGAAGCGAAGGGTTCAGCGTCTACGTGGGTTGGAAGAAGGCCGAAAGATTATACCCGCACACGTTGAGGAAGGCACGGCCTGATCCGGCCGCCAAAATTCAGCGAACCCTGGACGAAGAAGGTCGGCCACAAAGAAAAGAGTGGCGCCCCAAGCAAAGGAGAGCCGATGATGAAACATCGGCTGGCACAAACATGGTCTTCATCCTTCCAACGGAGTTTAGCGCTCCAGGATTATACGAAGCACCTGTGGCACAACTGGACTGCGGCCCACGGCCGGTCATCTTTGAGAAGCCACGAGAAAGAAGTTACAGGCATCTGAAAGCCCTGTACTTGCGAGGATACATCAATGGGCAGCCTGTCAACAAGATGTTGGTGGACACCGGAGCGGCAGTTAACATCATGCCATACTCCATGCTACGTCGGTTGGGACGCTCCAACTCGGATCTGATCAAGATCAATGTAACACTGAGCGATTTCAACGGCCAAGCGTCTGACGCACAAGGTGTTCTGAATGTGGATCTGACCGTAGGAAGGAAAACTGTCCCTACGACGTTCTTTATTGTCGACAGCAAAAGCTCCTATGCTGTCCTACTAGGGAGAGATTGGATCCACGCCAATCTGTTGCATTCCATCCACGATGCACCAATGCCTAATACGGTGGGATGGAGATGAAGTAGAAGTCGTCCACGCGAGATGATTCAGCCGAGATTTCGACGGGCCGGCATGAACGTTTGGGAGACATCGGGCCAAGAGCCACTCTCGGGCATCAATTTGGACGACCGCGAGCGCATCGACGTGACAAAGAACGGGGTTAGGCTGGTTTTATCCACCGGACTGACCGTGTAACAAGAGCAACATCGATGGACAAATGTGGCGATGCCGATCCAGGTAATCGGCTACAAGGATTTGTGAAGGAACATTGCAAAAGCCTTCGTCGAGCAAGCAACGTGGAGGCCGATTCCAGCAATCGGCCAAAATTATCCTCACCATCCATTCTGCCTGGATTCAACGCAAATCTAATGGGCAGTAGGGTTACGACGGCTAATGAGCTAGAAGAAGTCCACACTGGTCCTAATCAAGCCGACGTTCGCATAAAGTACCTTGGTTCATCACAGAGCCGATTTCAGCAGTTACCTGGCAGAATCAGCTCGGGGGGCACCTAATCAGATGAACATGTGCATATGCAGCAAAACATCGGGGGCCGATAGAAAAAATCGGCCTTTAAAAAAAAAAAAATTCTCACGCAGTTTCTTGCAAGGTACAGCCGATGCACGGGCATCGACTTTAGAGCTGAGGGACAAAGCCGATGCGTGGCCATCGACTTTAGCACAAATTTTATGGGATCTACCAGTAGCATGTGCAAAACATCTGAGCCGTTGTGTGATCATCCGCAATATCGACTTTCAATGGAGGAGGGGTGATCGGCTCTGGCTGGCTCTGCATGATAGTTCTCTCAGACATGATCTAGCCCAGGTCCATTTGTCTGAATGGCGTGCCCTCGTCTCTGTTTCGCCTTGACTGAGACTCGGGGGGCAGCTGGCCTGGTGGATGCTCTGTTTTTGAAAGCCGATTGGATGGACATCGGTTAGTCCTGCGCCGCGATTTTCGTCAAGGGTGGTGATCCGGCGGAACTCAAATTCATTGTTCGAAAGGATGAAGGATAGTTCATGAAGGCTTGATGCGCTGACATCGGCTTATTGAGTTTTGACCAAGATTGCAGTCACCCCGTGGTCGAAGAGATGAAGGGCGGATTATGAGAGACCGATGCGTTGCCATCGGCTCATTGAGAATCGGTTTAAAAGAAATCAGCAAAATCAAATTGGGGAAGCTTCTTCATTAATAAACATGATTTCTTACAAAGGAAGAGCCGATTGCTCAAAAAAGGAAGAACAAAAGAAGGGTCTATTGACCAATCTACTACTGCTAGGCCTACACTAGTAGATCCTAATCTACGGGCCATCGCTGCCCTCGTCGTCATCCTCGGAACTCTCATCGGCACTGCTGCCGATGGGCTCCTCGTCGCTACTCCCGTAGCCCTCTACGGGAGCTTCATCCCCATCTTCATCGTCGCTGCTGTCGTCGTCCCACCACATACGGAGGCGTTTCGCCGGCGGGTAGCCCTCGAGGGAGTCATCGTCGTCATCGTCGTCTTCCTCTTCCTCTTCTTCAGAGGTGGGGCAGCCGTCCCAGGGGAACCGGTCGTCCTCGCTTTCCGACTCCAGTTCCCCGTCGGCGAGGAACTGGAGATCTTCATCCCCACTGGTCAAGGACTTGTCGTCCTCGGACCAGATGGAGGAGGCGTGGTCTTCTTGGTCCCATTCTTCTGGTGCGCGAATGTCCGGCGGCGTCTCGCGGGAGGAGGAGGACCCCAGGGAAAGGCCGGAAGAGGATGAGGAGGAAGAAGACATGGTGGCGCAGGAGGGTTTTTGGGGTGCTAATGCGAAGGGGATGAAGAAGCAAACTGTGTAGAACGGTTAAATAAAGGGGATATGGGGGAGATTCAATGCCACAGCAGTTCCCGAGGAAGTGGTTCCCAACAGAAAAATTTCGCAGGTCACGTGAAGAAGTGGAAGGGGCAAGGCATCATGATGAAGGATTCTGCGGCGGTTTCTGCTCTGCTACGACATGACCCAACGAGAGAAAGCGTGATGATTTTGGAAATGTCATTTCCAAAACCAGGGGGGCATGTGTTATCACCAGAATTTGACCGAGTCAGAGGTGGGCCGCGATCAAGATGGGTTTGAAGAATATACATGGAAGAAATACGTGAATCGGCCTTGTGTACCAAGTTTGGGCTAATTGCCCGTGTATCTGTACCATAGTAGGATGCGTGTCAGTTAGGAGTTAGAGTTTTACCCGTGCACGGTTAGGTGCACGCTTGAGTTAGAAAGTCCCCTGGACTATAAATATGTATCTAGGGTTTATGAAATAAACAACCAACGTTCAACACAAACAAATCTCGGCGCATCGCCAACTCCTTCATCTCGAGGGTTTCTCCTGGTAAGCACCATGCTGCCTAGATCGCATCTTGCGATCTAGGCAGCACAAGCTTCACGTTGTTCATGCGTTGCTCGTGCTGAAGCCTTTTTGATGGCGAGCAACGTAGTTATCTTAGGTGTGTTAGGGTTAGCATTGTTCTTCGTATCATATGCTGTCGTAGTGCAACCTTTATACATCTAGCCGCCCTTACACCTATCTTAGGTGTAGGGGCGGCACCCCGCTTGATCATTGTTTAGTAGATCCGATCCGTTACGGTTGCTCCTTGTTCTTCAAGGATTAGTTTAATATCTGCAATAGTTAGGCCTTACAAAGGGTTGGAGGATCCAGCGGCGTGTAGGGTGTAGTTTGCTAGCCCTAGACAGGATGTTCCGGGGATCAACCTCGTGTTGGTTTTTAGGCCCTGTCTAGGATCGGCTTACGATCACCGTACGCGAGCGCGAGGCCCAATCGTGAGTAGGATGATCCGATTATGCGGTGAAAACCCTAAATCGTCGTAGATCGCATTAGCTTTATCTTGATCAAGCAGGACCACCATATATTCGTGCACCTCGTACGAATCATGGGTGGATCGGCTCTTTGAGCCGATTCACGGGACAACCTGAGAGCCGATCGAGGCTCGTATTTAACGTTTACGTGTATGCCATGCAGGAAACTAAGCGAGGCATCATCCAACACCTTCCTGACCAGGTATAGGTCAGGTGGCACGCCCTTGCGACAGCATCGGACGTGTGACCAGAAGGCTTTGCGGGCCGTCGCTCTGAGGGACTGGGGCCAGCCGCAGCCCTAGTTGTTCCCGGCTCTACGGTGTTGCCAGTCGCTGCCCGCCGGTGGGTTTCTGACCGCAACACTTTTGTACATAGGTCAAAACCTTTTACATTATGTTTCTTAATAAATATTTGGACTATTATGTTTCTATGCATAATGTTGTAGAGCTCGTTGTCGTGATTCCAACGAGCCCAAGTTCATCGAAAATGGAGTCCGGATGCAAAAGTTATCGCAGTTTCGGTACACAGCCTGGTCCACCGAGTGCTGCTACCGGGTAAGTCGGTAGCCAGCTCGGTACTACCGAGTGCTACTACCGGGTGGCTCGATTCTGCCCCCAAACGGTCATATTTTGATGGGCTATAAAAGGGACCTTCTTCCCCATTGTTCTTAGGGTTCTTAGGCACGTTTTTGACCACCATTGTTGACCTTCTTGAGCTTGCTTCCTCTCCAATCCCCCCTATAATTCTTGCATATTCTTGGGGGATTTGAAAGAGGAGATCTAGATCTACAACCTCATCCAATCCATTTCTCCTCTAAGTTAGGGGAACTCTTGGGATCTAGATCTTGGAGTCATTTGTATTTCCTTCATTGTTCCTCCTCTCTAATCTCATCCTAGCATTTGTTGCTTTGGTGAGATTCGAGTGTGAAGGATTTGAACACCTCTAGTGTTCTTGCTTTGCATCATTGCATAGTGTTGAGCTCTCCACCATGATTAGTTCGAGTGAGAGACCGTGAGCTTGTTACTCTTGGAGGGAGACCTCCTAGTTGGCTTGGCGGTTGGTGCTCCGGTGATCTCTTCAAGGAAGATTGTGAAGAGGCCCGGGCCTCTCCTTCGTGGAGCTTGTGAAGTGGTTGTGGAGCTTGGCATCTCCGGAGTGGAGGAAAAGATAACCATAAGGAAATGGTCATTATCCTTCGTGGGTGTGGCTCGGAGAATAGGGTAAGCCTTCGTGGCGTTGGGGAATCCTTCGTGTGACCTCCACTCCTCCAAACGTGACGTACCTTGTTGCAAAGGAAGGGAACACGGGAATACATCCTCGTCTCCGCGTGCCTCGGTTATTTCTATACCCGAGCTTACTTTTCTTGTGATAGCCATCGTGCTTGAAGTACATATATCTTGCTATCACTTGTGCTTTATATATCTTGTGCCTATCTTGCTTAGCTCTAGTTGTTATTGTTGCAGTTAGTTGAGCCTAGCATATTTAGGAGTTGTGCTTGTAAACTAAACGTTAGTTTAATTCCGCATTCTTACAAGCCAAATCCGTAAGAGTTTTAAAACGCCTATTCACCCTCCCTCTAGGCGACATCTCATCCTTTGACTTCCACTAGCAAAACTTCCGCTGCTTTTCAAATAATCTACTGCAATCTATGGATCGCACCCATGCTTAGTGTATCCGGTTACAAATATTATCTCATCATCGTTGATGATTTTAGTCATTTTATGTGGAGCTTTCCCTTGCGCTTAAAATCTGATGTGCATTCTATTCTCACTCGTTTTCATGCTTTTATTCACACTCACTTTAACTCCACTATTGCCACCATACAATGCTATAACGGCAAAGAATTTGATAACACCACCAATCTTCCTACTTTGCGTCCTACGACACCATCCTACGTTTTTCATGCCCATACACCTCTGCCCAAAACGGAAAGGCCGAACACGCGATCTGTACCACCAATGATGTTCTTCGCACCATCCTCATCCAAGCTCATATGCCACCAGAATATTGGGAAGATGCTCTCTACAACGCCACTCACCTTCTGAACCTAAGACCCACTAAACCCCTTCACCTAACCACACCGCATGAAGCCCTATTCTCCTCACCTCCATCCTATGATTACTTGCGCGTATACGGGTGCCTTTGCTATCCTAACACGAGCGCCACCATCACCCACAAACTCCAGCCCCGCTCGCTTCCATGTGTCTTTATAGGCTATGCCCCAGAACACAAGGGTTACCGTTGTCTAGACCGCACCACCGGCCGCTTCTACACCTCTCGTCATGTCACTTTCGACGAGAACTCTTTTTCCTTCGCTGCCACTCACCATCCCACTCCCGCCGACTTCCCCTTCGATCTCGTTCCTTCCACCCTCCCCACGGATCCCCTTCTCTTTCACTCTACACCGATCCCACGCCCTGTATCTGCCGCGGCAGAAAATATGCCCATGGCAGGACGCCCTGCTGCCACGGCAGGGTCTCCTCTAGCCACGGCAGGCCGCAGCCCTCCCTCAGCTGCATCTTCTGTCGACACCTCTACTTCTTATTCACACACGCCCGGCTCCACTCCGTCCCCCTCTCCCACTACACCTACGCCAGCCCCACGCCCTGTCAAGCCATCCCTTCATACGATGCGCACTCGTGCCCAGGACGGTATCATCAAGCCACGGCGCCTATTTAACCTATCTGCCATCGCCTCTGTCTCTCCTCTTCTAACGAACTATCACTCCGCCCTTGCTGATCCCCACTGGTCCGCCGCCATGCGTGACAAATACACTGCCCTCATTGACAACTCTACTTGGTAGCTCGTCCCTGATACGTCTCAAACGTATCTATAATTTCTTATGTTCCATGCTAGTTTTATGACAATACTCACATGTTTTATATACACTTTACATCATTTTAATGCATTTTCCGGCACTAACCTATTAACAAGATGCCGAAGCGCCAGTTCCTGTTTTCTGCTGTTTTTGGTTTCAGAAATCTTACACAGGAAATATTCTCGGAATTTGACGAAACAAAAGCCCACGGTCTTATTTTCCACGGAGCTTTCCATAACACCGAAGGAGAGACGGAGAGGGGCCAAGGTGGCCCCACACCCTAGGGTGGCGCGGCCAAGAGGGGGGGCGCGCCGGCCTGTGGGGTGGGCCCCTCGGCCGCCTCCCGACTCTGCCCCTTCGCCTATTTATTCACTCCGTCGCGAAAACCCTAGTACCGAGAGCCACGATACGAGAAAAGTTCCAGAGACGCCGTCGCCGCCAATCCCATCTCGGGGGATTCAGGAGATCACCTCCGGCACCCTGCCGGAGAGGGGAATCATCACCGGAGGACTCTACATCATCATGCCCGCCTCCGGATTGATGCGTGAGTAGTTCATCCTTGGACTATGGGTCCATAGCACAGCTAGATGGTTGTCTTCTCCTCTTGTGCTATCATGTTTAGATCTTGTGAGCTGCCTAACATGATCAAGATCGTCTATTTGTAATGCTACATGTTGTGTTTGTTGGGATCCGATGAATATGGAATACTATGTCAAGTTGATTATTGATCTATCATATATCTGTTGTTTATGATCTTGCACGCTCTCCGTTGCTAGTAGAGGCTCTGGCCAAGTTGATACTTGTAACTCCAAGAGGGAGTATTTATGCTCGATAGTGGGTTCATGCCTCCATTGAATCTGGGACAGTGACAGAAAGTTCTAAGGTTATGGATGTGTGATACGTCTCCAACGTATCTATAATTTCTGATGTTCCATGCTTGTTTTATGACAATACCGACATGTTTTGTTCACACTTTATGTCATTATTATGCGTTTTCCGGAACTAACCTATTGACGAGATGCCGAAAGGCCGGTTGTTGTTTTCTCGCTGTTTTTGGTTCCGGAAAGGCTGTTCGGGCAATATTCTCGGAATTGGACGAAATCAACGCCAAACCTCCTATTTTTCCCGGAAGGCTCCAGAACACCGAAGGAGAGTCGGAGGAGAGCCAGGGGGGCCCCACACCATAGGGCCGCGCGGGCCAGACCCTGGCCGCGCCGGCCTAGGGTGAGGCCACCCTGTCAGCCCTCCTGCGCCGCCTCTTCGCCTATAAAACCCCTTTCGACCTAAAAACGCAGTACCTCTTGACGAAACTCCAGAAAGACTCCGTGGGCGCCGCCACATCACGAAACTCCAATTCGGGGGACGAAGTCTCGTTCCGGCACCCTGCCGGGACGGGGAATTGCCCCCGGAGCCATCTCCACCGCCATCTTCACCGCCATCGCTGCCTCCATGATGAGGAGGGAGTAGTCCACCCCCGAGGCTGAGGGCTCCGCTGTAGCTATGTGGTTCATCTCTCTCCCATGTACCTCAATACAATAATCTCATGAGATGCTTTACATGATTGAGATTCATATGAGTTTTGTATCACTACTATTCTATGTGCTACTCTAGTGATGTTATTAAAGTAGTTTTATTCCTCCTGCACGGTGTAATGGTGATAGTGTGTGCATCCGTGTTAGTACTTGGCGTAGGCTATGATTATGATCTCTTGTAGATTATGAAGTTAACTATTGCTATGATGGTATTGATGTGATCTATTCCTCCTACATAGTATGATGGTGACAGTGTGCATGCTATGTTAGTTCTTGGTGTGATTGTGTTGATCTATCTTACACTCTAAGGTTATTTAAATATGAACATTGAATATTGTGGAGCTTGTTAACTCCGGCATTGAGGGTTCGTGTAATCCTACACAGTTAGTGGTGTTCATCATCCAACAAGAGGGTGTAGAGTAGTCCTATTATGTGATCATTGTTGAGAGTGTCCACTAGTGAAAGCGGGATCCCTAGGCCTTGCTTCCAAGCATCGAATCTCCGTTTGTTTACTTGTTTTGTTGCATGTTTACTCGCTGCCATATTTTATTCAGATTGCTATTACCAGTCATACTCATCCATATTATTTGCATCTCACTATCTCTTCGCCGAACTAGTGCACCTTTACATCTGACAAGTGTATTAGGTGTGTTGGGGACACAAGAGACTTCTTGCTTTGTGCTTGCAGGGTTGCTTGAGAGGGATATCTTTGACCTCTTCCTCCCCGAGATCGATAAACCTTGGGTGATCCACTTAAGGGAAACTTGCTGCTGTTCTACAAACCTCTCGCTCTTGGAGGCCCAACACTCGTCTACAAGAATAGAAGCTCCCGTAGACATCAAGCTATTTTCACGGCGCCGTTGCCGGGGAGGAAAGGTAAAAGGTACTCACACTCCGGATCTCGGCTACTAAGCTATTTTCGCCGTTGTAAGTACTCGAAGCTATTTCCTTTAGATCCTGCAATTGCATCTTTTTGTTTCTTGTTTACACTAGTTTGGCATAATGGACAACTATGAGCTTTTTAATTTATTTCCTAAGTTAAGACATGAATTGTGTGATGCGAAAATTAAAGAACCTATGGAGCCTCAATTGCATGCTAGTAGCAATGTTATTAGTATGAACGCAATCACTGCTAATGCTATGGATAAGTCTAAGCTTGGGGAAGCTAGTTTCTGTGATCTTTTTAGCTTCCCATCCTTAGGGGAGAAAATTTGTTCTGATAATGCTTTATCTCCTATATGCGATAACTCTAATGATGCTTGTGATATTTTAAATCCACCTACTGCAAGTACTGCTTTCAAGATACCCATGAAAATTATTGAACGTGTTATTGATAAGGCTGGCCATAGTGCTAAGTATCATATAGTTGTATCATGCAATGATACTTATTTATGATACTATCTCTATAGTGGGTAGTATCATGGAGTAGTATCATAGTTGTGCTATATTTATTGCTATTTAGTATCTCAATGCAAATTGATGTACAAGATTTGTTTGGCACTAATTTTTCTCGTGATATGCGTTATGATACGGTATCTACCTATGATACTCTAATCTCATCTCTCTTCCTTAATTAGCTGCCACATCATCATTTTTGTGGGACCAATTTGCATGATACTAGCTAAGATACTACCACTATGGCTAGCCTAACCGCTATGAAGGGGATGGAACTGTCCATCCTGGAGATCATTTACTGTTTTTGCATGAATTATGCGGGTTATTCAAGTGTGCAGGTATCTCTATGGATGAAGTGAGGAAGAAGCTATTCTCTTTTTCGCTGTCTGGTAAAGCGGCGCATTGGTATAAATTGTTGAAGAATAGTCATTCTCTTGGTTGGGAGGAAATTGTACCTCTCTTTTATTCTAAATTTTATCCTCCTCATGAAGTGCATATTGATAGGAATTACATTTATAACTTTTATCCTCGTGATGGAGAGAGTATTTCTCAAGCGTGGGGGAGATTGAAGTCACTAATGCTCAAATGTCCCATTCATGAGCTCCCCCGTAATGTTATTGTTAACAATTTTTATGCGAGGCTTTCAGGACAACACAAGGACTATCCGGATGCCCGTTCGAGAGGATCTTTCACAAGCAAGGAGGTTCAAGCTAGGTGGGATCTTCTTGATCGGATTGAGGAGAATGCTCGAAGGATGGGAGAACAACAAAGGTGAAGAGTCAGGTATAAATTATGATTATGAATGCATTGAAGCTTTTATGGATACTGATAAATTTCGAGATATGAGTGCTACTTATGGTCTTGACTCTCAAGTTGCTGCAAATCTTTATAAAGCCTTTGCTTCTCATTTTGAATTGCCTAAAAAGAATTTTGATAAGTATCATGAACCTTTTAAAGAGGCTTGCATGAAGGATGAAATTGTTGTTAATGATTGCGATAAGCATGCTCAAACTCCTAAGAATGCTATTTCCTATAAGCATGTTAATTTTTGTGGAATACATAGACCTTGTGGAATTAATCAAATCAAAGATGAATATTGTATCCATCATGCTAATGAAAAAACTAGAAAGTGGTTTAGGGCTCTAGATGATCTTGGTAAAAAAGTTTGTGCCCTCTATCCTTTTATTTGTGAAGTTTGCCATGAAGTGGGTCATTTTAATTTTCAATGCTCCTCCAATGATAATTTGAACCCAATGAGTGCTGCAAATTTGTATTGTGATGATGAAATTACTCCTAATCAGCATGATGAACTTACTGTATTTTTGGGGTGTGAAGAACTGTCGAGAATAATCTCTTTGTTACATATAAGTGATCTTGATATTGATGATGTCCTGCATGGGTGTTTTTCTTATTGCATTGATAATAGCCATACAAATACTTACATACAAAATATTTTAGAAGATGACACCTTGCCAAAATATGATAGGACCGCTGTGTGTTTTCAACTAATTAATGAAAAGGAGGGATCCTGCCAAGTTTCTTCTATTGTTTCTGAAAGTAAATCAGGTTATGCGGACAAGCCACCCTTCAAGCCTCTTCCTCCTAAAAAAGGGAACGAGGAGAAGGAAGAGAAGAAGAAGAAGAAAAAGGGAACGAAGAAGAAGAAGAAGGAGAATAAAAAGAAAGAGGTAACGGCGTATCCCCGCGTGAATGAGATAACGCTAGGTAACCGTAAGTATGTTGCTCCTAATGATTATTGTGATAATGAATCTGAATACGATGATCTTCCTATGCCCTTTACATACATTAGCAATCATGATTTGAATGAGCACACTACTTTTGATATTGCAAATCTCTGGGAAACTAATTCTGAAAATGATGATGATAATAATTGCCATAGTGTCAGTGCTATCCATGCTTCCTCCCATAATGATATAGAAAGCTCTAAGCTTGGGGAAGAGGTGTTTGAAAATCCTTTAGTTACTGGTCATTATGTTCTTGATACATCTCCTTCTAATAACAATGATGGTGTGGACACAGATAAACCGACAGTGAAAGATAACTATTCTATTTCTTATGATGACACTGTGCCTCCGACCTTTGATGATTATTATAAAGAATGCTATGATATAGGTTATAACTATCCTTATGAAACTTGTCATAGTCATGATTAGATTACCAAAAACAATTCTTTTAATATGCAACTTGTTTACCATGTTCAAATTCTTGATAATAATCTTGCTCCAATTATTATTAATGAGAATAACTCTTCTTATGCCAAAATTAATGATACTTCTATGCATATGAACCATGATAAGAATGTTTTAAGTGATGGGTATATTGTGGATTTCATCAATGATGCTACTGAAAGTTATTATGAGAGAGGGAAATATGGTTATATGCACCTTAATAATATTAAGTTTCCCCTCTTTATGTTGAGAATCTTGAAGTTACTCGTGTTTTATCCTCTTATGCTTGTCACTTTGTTCTTCATGAATTCATTTGTGTACAAGACTCCTCTTCATAGGAAGCATGTTAGACTTAAATGTGTTTTGGATTTGCTTCTTGATGCTCTCTTTTTGCTCCAAATACTATTTCCTGCGAGTGCAACATTAAAACTGCTGAGCCCATCTTAATGGCTATAAAGAAAGAACTTCTTGGGAGATAACCCATGTGTTATTTTGCTACAGTACTTTGTTTTATATTTGTGTCTTGGAAGTTGTTACTACTGTAGCAACTCTCCTTATCTTAGTTTTGTGTTTTGTTGTGCCAAGTAAAGTCGTTGATAGCAAGGTTGATACTAGATTTGGATTACTGCATAGAAACAGATTTCTTTGCTGTCACGAATCTGGGCAAAATTCTCTGTAGGTAACTCAGAAAATTATGCCAATTTACGTGAGTGATCCTCAGATATGTACGCAACTTTCATTCAATTTGAGCATTTTCATTTGAGCAAGTCTGGTACCTCAATAAAATTCGTCTTTACGGACTGTTCTGTTTTGACAGATTCTGCCTTTTATTTCGCATTGCTCCTTTTGCTATGTTGGATGGATTTCTTTGTTCCATTGACTTCCAGTAGCTTTGGGCAATGTCCAGAAGTGTTAAGAATGATTGTGTCACCTCTGAACATGTGAGTTTTTGATTATGCACTGACCCTCTAATGAGTTTGTTTCGAGTTTGGTGTGGAGGAAGTTTTCAAGGTCAAGAGAGGAGGATGATATACTATGATCAAGGAGAGTGAAAAGTCTAAGCTTGGGGATGCCCCGGTGGTTCATCCCTGCATATTTCAAGAAGACTCAAGCATCTAAGCTTGGGGATGCCCAAGGCATCCCCTTCTTCATCGACAAATTATCGGGTTCCTTCTCTTGAAACTATATTTTTATTCGGCCACATCTTATGTACTTTACTTGGAGCGTCTGTGTGCTTTTGTTTTTGTTTTTGTTTGAATAAATGCTTGTGTGGGAGAGAGACACGCTCCGCTGGTTCATATGAACGCATGTGTTCTTAGCTTTTATTTTTCATGGCGAAGGTTGAAACTGCTTCGTTAATTGTTATATGGTTGGAAACGGAAAATGCTACATGTAGTAACTGGTATGATGTCTTGAATAACTTGATACTTGGCAATTGTTGTGCTCTTGTTTAAGCTCTTGCATCATATACTTTGCACCTATTAGTGAAGAAATACACAGAGCTTGTTAAAATTTGGTTTGCATGAGTGGTTTCTCTAGAGTCTAGATATTTTCTAGTGAGGTGTTTGAACAACAAGGAAGACGATGTATAGTCCTATAATGCTTGTAATATGTCTTTTATGTAAGTTTTGATGTACTAGTTCGTGCTTGTGTTTGCTTCAAACAACCTTGCTAGCCTAAAATCTTGTATCGAGAGGGAATACTTCTCATGCATCCAAATCCTTGAGCCAAACAACACTATGCCATTTGTGTCCACCATACCTACCTACTACATGGTATTTCCTGCCATTCCAAAGTAAATTGCTTGAGTGCTACCTTTAAACAATTCAAAATTTATCACCTCTGATTTGTGTCAATGTTTTATAGCTCATGAGGAAGTATGTGGTGTTTATCTTTCAATCTTGTTGGGCAACTTTCACCAATGGACTAGTGGCTTCATCCGCTTATCCAATAATCTTGCAAAAAGAGGCCGGCAATGGGATTCCCAAGTCCCAAATTAATTAACAAAAATAGACACTCCTCCATGGTATGTGATTGTTGGACGGCACCCAAAGGATTCGGTTAGCCATGGCTTGTGTAAGCAAAGGTTGGGATGAGTGTCATCATAATAAAACTAAAATAAAAAGGCACTCCTTCATGGTATGAGATTGTTGGCAGGCACCCGAGGATTCGGCTAGCCATGGTTTGTGAAAGAAAGGTTGGAAGGAGTGCCACCGAAAAGATAAAATAAAATGGGAGCCGCTCTTTGAAGGTTTGCCTGGCAAGGGGGTTAGAGTACCCGCTACCATTCGTTGACAACAACATACACCTCTCAAAACTTTATTTTTATGCTCTCTTTATGTTTTCAAAATAGAAGCTCTAGAACAAATATAGCAATCGATTCTTTGCTCTTTGAAGGATCATTCTTTTACTTTTATTGTTGAGTCAGTTCACCTATTTCTCTCCATCTCAAGAAGCAAACACTTGTGTGAACTGTGCATTGATTCCTACATATTTGCATATTGCATTTGTTATATTGCTTTGCATTGACAACTATCCATGAGATATAAATGTTACAAGTTGAAAGCAACCGCTGAAACTTAATCTTCCATTGTGTTGCTTCAATACCTTTACTAAGAATTTATTGCTTTATGAGTAACTCTTATGCAAGACTTATTGATGCTTGTCTTGAAAGTACTATTCATGAAAAGTCTTTGCTATATGATTCAATTGTTTACTCATTGCATTTACATTGTTTCGAATCGCTGCATTCATCTCATATGCTTTACAATAGTATGATTAAGATTATGTTGGTAGCATGTCACCTCGAAATTATCTTTTATCGTTTACCTACTCGAGGACGAGTAGGAACTAAGCTTGGGGATGCTGATACGTCTCCAACGTATCTATAATTTCCGATGTTCCATGCTTGTTTTATGACAATACCGACATGTTTTGTTCACACTTTATGTCATTATTATGCGTTTTCCGGAACTAACCTATTGACGAGATGCCGAAAGGCCGGTTGTTGTTTTCTCGCTGTTTTTGGTTCCGGAAAGGCTGTTCGGGCAATATTCTCGGAATTGGACGAAATCAACGCCAAACCTCCTATTTTTCCCGGAAGGCTCCGAACACCGAAGGAGAGTCGGAGGAGAGCCGGGGGCCCCACACCATAGGGCCGCGCGGGCCGGACCCTGGCCGCGCCGGCCTAGGGTGAGGCCACCCTGTCAGCCCTCCTGCGCCGCCTCTTCGCCTATAAAACCCCTTTCGACCTAAAAACGCAGTACCTCTTGACGAAACTCCAGAAAGACTCCAGGGGCGCCGCCACATCACGAAACTCCAATTCGGGGGACAGAAGTCTCTGTTCCGGCACCCTGCCGGGACGGGGAATTGCCCCCGGAGCCATCTCCACCGCCATCTTCACCGCCATCGCTGCCTCCATGATGAGGAGGGAGTAATCCACCCCCGAGGCTGAGGGCTCCGCTGTAGCTATGTGGTTCATCTCTCTCCCATGTACCTCAATACAATAATCTCATGAGCTGCTTTACATGATTGAGATTCATATGAGTTTTGTATCACTACTATTCTATGTGCTACTCTAGTGATGTTATTAAAGTAGTTTTATTCCTCCTGCACGGTGTAATGGTGATAGTGTGTGCATCCGTGTTAGTACTTGGCGTAGGCTATGATTATGATCTCTTGTAGATTATGAAGTTAACTATTGCTATGATGGTATTGATGTGATCTATTCCTCCTACATAGTATGATGGTGACAGTGTGCATGCTATGTTAGTTCTTGGTGTGATTGTGTTGATCTATCTTACACTCTAAGGTTATTTAAATATGAACATTGAATATTGTGGAGCTTGTTAACTCCGGCATTGAGGGTTCGTGTAATCCTACACAGTTAGTGGTGTTCATCATCCAACAAGAGGGTGTAGAGTAGTCCTATTATGTGATCATTGTTGAGAGTGTCCACTAGTGAAAGCGGGATCCCTAGGCCTTGCTTCCAAGCATCGAATCTCCGTTTGTTTACTGTTTTGTTGCATGTTTACTCGCTGCCATATTTTATTCAGATTGCTATTACCAGTCATACTCATCCATATTATTTGCATCTCACTATCTCTTCGCCGAACTAGTGCACCTTTACATCTGACAAGTGTATTAGGTGTGTTGGGGACACAAGAGACTTCTTGCTTTGTGCTTGCAGGGTTGCTTGAGAGGGATATCTTTGACCTCTTCCTCCCTGAGATCGATAAACCTTGGGTGATCCACTTAAGGGAAACTTGCTGCTGTTCTACAAACCTCTGCTCTTGGAGGCCCAACACTGTCTACAAGAATAGAAGCTCCCGTAGACATCAATGTGCTGTTGCCACTAGGGATAAAACATCAATGCTTTTTCTAAGGATATTTGTGTTGATTACATTACGCACCATACTTAATGCAATTGTCTGTTGTTTGCAACTTAATACTGAAAGGGGTGCGGATGCTAACCCGAAGGTGGACTTTTTAGGCATAGATGCATGATGGATAGCGGTCTATGTTCTTTGTCGTAATGCCCTAAGTAAATCTCATATTAGTCATCATGATATGTATGTGCATTGTTATGCCCTCTCTATTTGTCAATTGCCCAACTGTAATTTGTTCACCCAACATGCTATTTATCTTATTGGAGAGACACCACTAGTGAACTGTGGACCCCGGTCCATTCTTTTACATCTGAAATACAATCTATTGCAAACTCTGTTCTCTGTTGTTCTTCACAAGCAAACATCATTCTCCACACCATACGTTTAATCCTTTGTTTACAGCAAGCCGGTGAGATTGACAACCTCACTGTTAAGTTGGGGCAAAATATTTTGATTGTGTTGTGCAGGTTCCACGTTGGCGCCGGTATCCCTGGTGTTGCGCCGCACTACACTCCTTCACCAACAACCTTCACGTGGCCTTCATCTCCTACTGGTTCGATAATCTTGGTTTCTTACTGAGGGAAAACTTGCTGCTCTACGCATCACACCTTCCTCTTGGGGTTCCCAACGGACGTGTGCTTCACGCGTTATCAGTCCCAAAACCACCTGGTGCCAATGTTGTCTCCGACAAGTGGGTTTATCGCCATAAGCATCACTCCGACGGATCTCTCGCCCGCTACAAAGCCAGATGGGTTGTTCGCAGCTTCTCACAAGAACACGTCATCGACTATGACGAGACCTTCTCTCCCGTAGTCAAACCCATCACTATCCGCATCGTCCTCTCCCTCGCCATCTCTTCCCGTTGGCCTATCCATCAATTAGATGTCAAGAACGCCTTCCTGCACGGTCACTTATCCGAGACTGTCTATTGCCAGCAGCCCAAGGGTTTTTAGGATCCCTCTCACCCCGATCATGTCTGTCTCTTGCGCAAATCCTTGTACGGATTAAAACAGGCACCGCGGGCTTGGTTCACTCGTTTCAACACGTTTATCACCTCCATCGGGTTCACCTCTTCTCGTTCGGACTCCTCCCTATTCATCTACCACTCTACTACTCACATCGCCTATCTCCTTCTATACGTCGACGACATAGTTCTCACTGCCTCGTCCACTGATTTCCTTCAGCACATTATTTCCACTCTTCACACGGAGTTCTCCATGACCGATCTAGGATCCTTACACCATTTTTTAGTTATTTCTGTCACTCGTTCTAACGACGGTCTTCATCTTTCCCAGCGACAGTACGCCCTTGACATCATCCAGCGCGCCTGGATGCACGACTGCAACCCCGCCAAAACACCTATCGACTCTGAATCCAAGCTCTCTATCAATGACGGTGATCTTCTTGATAACCCTACTCACTATTGCAGTCTCACCGGAGCTCTTCAGTACCTCACACTCACTCGTACCAAGATCTCTTACGCCGTCCAACAAGCATGTCTCTTTATGCACGCTCTGTGATCCTCTCATCTCAATCTTGTCAAGCGCATCATTCGTTACATCAAAGGAACTCTAGATCATGGCACTACCATAGCTCCTTCGTCTAATTCTTCCTTAGTTGCCTATTCCGACGCCGATTAGGCGGGATGTCCCGACACCAGGCGTTCTACCTCCGGTTTCTGTGTATTCCCATCTCTTGGTCATCCAAACGCCAACTTACCGTGTCTGGGTCGAGTGCTGAAGCTGAGTATCGTGCAGTCTCTCATGTGGTTGCCGAAAGTTGTTGGATCCGTAATCTTTTTCAGGAACTACGCCGCCCTCTTGACAGGTCCACTGTGGTGTACTGCGCCTATGTGTCGGCTGTCTATTTATCTGCAAACCCGGTTCAGCATCGCCGCACGAAGCACTCGACATTCACTTCGTCCGCGACAAGGTTCAGCTTGGCGATGTTCGTGTGCTCCACGTTCCTACAGCACTGCAGTATGTAGATATATTCACCAAAGGCCTCTCCACTGCTGCCTTCGTTGATTTTCGCTCCAGTCTCACCGTCAGAGATTTTGCCGCTGACACTGCGGGGGTGTTAGACTGAAGATAAACATGAAGTCCTATTCAGCTGGACTCCACCGTGATCCATGTAACGCACGTTGTGCATGCACCCTTGTAGCTAGGATCTCAACTGTATCTCGTGTGCGTGCGTGCCCCTCTCTCTCTCTGTACTCTATAAGTAGCCTGTACTAGGTTGTATAATGATCAAGCATTGCAGTGTGCTGCACACACAAAGTCTCCGACTATACATTCTTTCACTTCCACGCGCGACTTCCAAGATGGTGCCTCCTTTTACACGCTCCCTCCGCTGGCTTAGGTAGTCGGAGAGCCTCAACATCACCACCTGTGACGGCGAGCTGCAGCCACATAAGTCGATGGGCGCCACTGACATGGAGGGCAGCAAGGGGAGATTTAGTTGCTGGAGGGCAGGCACCATGAAGCAATATGTGCCAAGCTCGGCTTCACGCCTGGCGTCCCTCCGTGGGCGATGAAGGTAACAACCTCAAATTATGCCCCAAGTTGCTTCAATACGTGTACCTATTCAACTGCAGCTTCTGATGCTACTTGCTATCTAGCTCGTGTTGCTGGCTCCAAGATGAATAGAGGCTGGAGTTTCGTAACTGCGTGCATAATGGTTCTACTTCTAAAGCTTGCGAGCGCAAGCGGCAGCACGGTGGTCTGAAAAGGTGAAGTCCAACTGATCCCAGCACACACTAAAAATAAGCTGACAGCCAAAATTCCATCAGCTAACCAAATCGTGAATCTTGCTTGAAACAAAATTTCTAGCTGTGAGAGGTAAAAACCAGGGCACACAGATGATTGTGATGTTGGTCTGGAGACGGTGTATACTAGTTGACTTCTGGAATATTTTCCTGGCAGTGAGGAAGCTGAGGAAATTGATTGTAGGATGGTTTACAATAGATTGGTGTATTGTTTTACTTCTCTCTGGATGGCTTACAACTTCTCTGGCTTCAACGGTGTCAACAATCAGGAAAAGGGCCTCAATGTCTCTAGATAATGTACCAATTACATAGAGCATGGGTGATGTATGCTGCTATGGCTGAAATTATCCTTGTTCTTGTGTACTGTATGTATCTAGTACTTGTAGAGTAGCCTTCTCAGTAGCTAGTCGATTCCATTTTCTATTTGTTAGGTGTGTGTGCATGTCATCCTTGATTTTCTCTGGATGGTTTACAGTGTGAATGTCATCCTTGATTTTAAAAAAAAGATTGTAAGTTGTTATGAATGGGAATAACAGACTTTTGTGTATTTGCAATATAGCCTGGCATGAACTTACTAGAGTCAGGCCATAGTATGTGCCTACACAGTAGCGTATTTGTGTGCCATATGTCAGACATATGCAGCAGATTCAGTTATGAGTATCAAATAAGTGTTGCCGAATGGACAATTTATGAAGGGATATGATAGAGAATCTATTAAGAATGGAGATTAACTTAAAGATAGATAGGTTCCATCATCTAGGATATCACTTTTGCAAACCGTTTGGCAGCAGTACAGAGATTGCAGCAATGCTGCTGATGCAAAATTCATTTGTAACTCAACTAACAGAGAAGCAAGCTCAAATTTGCTCCATTACAACTAAGACAAACACTTGGATGAAATAAAAATTTCTGATGGATTACATGAAGTCTTGTTTAACACTCAGACAAATAAAAATTTCGAAACCATTACATGAAGTCTTGATGAACATCAAATAAAATAGTGCTACTAGTAAGCCATGGCTGTTCTTGCAAGAGATGCATCTTTCATGAATCATGATGGACCACCTGTATGCATGTCTTGCACATTCAATTCTCTTCACATTCAGGTGTAAAACTTGAACACTTCAACATAAACAATGAATTAGTAAGAACAATTATGTATAACTTAGCAAACTGAATACAACCATGATCAGTTGGAAGAAATTAACTCACAAAGAGAGGAACACTTGTTTTGTTTATGGGTGTGCTAAATCCTCCATCGTACAATTGCATTGACAAACTATTGGTAGATTGCATTGCTGCACAAAGCCACAAACATGTACATAATAAGGCTTTGAAACGAGAAGCACTCATGTGTACTGTTGGTTAACCCATGAACACAATGGAGACAATGAACACTGACACAAGAGGGTTTTCTGCTGTGTAAACAAACTACTTTGCTTCTTAATTTCTATTTATTCAACGATTACAAGGCTACTTGAAAACAAAAACTCAGGCTACAACTAAGATGTGAGTATGTGACTGCTGCCATCCCAACACTCATCGCCTGCCACCCTACATCGTTAGCATGACCGTTTGAGTACCATGCCAGTCCACGATCTGATCAGGGCTTTGATCTATCTAACAACCTAGGACCAAGTAGAGTAGACAGTTTAACTGAAGAAAATACTAATTGTTGAAACTGGCAGACTAAACAGCTAACAGAATGTACTGACGAAGCTAAAGTTTTCTGAAGATTCTTAAACATCAGCTGGTTAACTTACACATAATTCATTCTTTTGCTATCCACAACGAGTCTGCATGATGAGTGTTTGGTGTTGTGTGTTCGTATCAAGCTAGTTAACTTTTGATAATCCCTACGTGAGGCACCTAAGCAGCACTAGGAGATCGCTCGGTGCTGTTCATCACAAGAAAACACAGCAATACGGGCGTACACTATGAATGTCACCGCGGCTGCCACAGGCGATCCGGCTGAATCCAACTTTGTCGACCTGGATCCTATCCCGTCGAAGTGTAGGGAAATGGCGAGATCTCCGTCTCTAGCTCCGGGTCGCCGCCATAGTGATCGAAAATCTACAAGTTGAGATTGCCGGAAGGAACGTGTGGCTCGCTAGGGGTGCTGGTGCAAATTTGCAGCGTAACTAACATAGGCAGCGGGTGTGGTTTCGGAAAATTACAGCCTAAACAGCTCCCACGCTACGATTCAGATCGGCCGTCCAGAAAGCTTCGGATGCACGGATACACAAGTTGGCTGGATGCATAAGATACAGCGCCAGCACTAAATAGTAGTAATACTAATTCATTTTTTTCATAGAAGAACAACGGATATATGCATAATAAACTGATTTATCCTTCAAACACTTTGTGTCTAGGGCAGCCCGGTGCATGCACCAATTTGTCCAATGTGCTTGTTTTTATATGGAATTTTCACATAGATAACTGCAGAAAGAAACTGAGCATATGTAGATGGCTGACCTTCAGGTTTCTCGTAGTTGATACTGATCTTACTGCTAGGTATGCCCAAGTCACTGAACAGCTTAAAAACTTCATCAATCCTTGTGTCAAAATATACCACCCGTTCATAATAATAAGGTGGACGGTTCATGATCTCCACTGTCTTAAGGTGCTCAAAGTTAAGAATAGACTGTTCTGATGTATTATCACTTCCTTCTCCTTCCACCTGGAGTGTAGGGCGGTTCTACATGAAAAAGAAAACAAGGGTTAAAACTTAAAATCTTATGTGTCCTAGAGAAGTTGAAAATTGGATATGGCCACCCGTGTTATGTTTTTAATGGTGCCACCTGTGTTTATGAAGTACTCATCACAAAATAGGATGCCTATAATATTTTGATAAAGTCAAAATTCTCAAAGTTTGACCTACTGAATAATGAAAGTGTCAACATTTATAATCCCAAAGCAATATTTTTGGAACCCTCATAAAATATATTTTCTTATTATGTGCATTTAAAATTTTACATATTAATACTTTTCTGTATAAAGTTGCTTAATTTTTTTGGGCTTTGATAAAAAACTATAGGCATCTTAATTTAGGAAGGAGGGAGTATGACATATAATCATGTAGACATAAAACAATGTAGGGATTTATCTTATATTATGTCTTTGTCGACATATATGGGAATTAATATATGTCTTGAGAAACTTACTCCCTCCGTTCCTCTTGTCATATAACGACAAGAATCATGGAACGGAGGGAATGCAAGGTAATCACAATAAAACAAATGAGAAAACATGAACTTACAGTACCTTAAAATTAAGTTGCAGAATGAGGCTCTCCAATCTTGGCGTGTGGCGTAGAAGGCACTCAATGGCAGTTACATCATCATACACACACCACTCATTAAGTATCAAGGTCTTTAACTTTGGGAATGTAGGGCACCATGCCAAATCCCTTAGGAAGATTGTCTGCATGGAGTATGAACTATTGATAACAACAACCTTTTTTAAAAACTAACTAACTGAGTATAACAATTAAGTACACAGTTCAAGCTCAATACAGATTTATTGTTAGCCTAGTTATTAGCTATTTGGCATGTAGATAAAAGGTCTAGATGGTCCTAGATATCTTCCCAAGTTTTCTTTACATTTGGTAGAGATCTGAACCAATTGTCTTAAGAACAGGGAGTACTTAGAATGTGCGAGAGAAAAAGACAAAAAAATATGCAGATAAATTATTAGAAATCAAGTGCAAGGACTTGATGCAAAGTGAAAAATTAGTTGTTGACCAACACGTTTGAAAATAACAAGTGGCAACTTAATTAGCTGGTAAAAATAAATAGCTCTAGTTTGTCTATACTGATTCGACTAAATTCATAATCTTAAATTTAGCAAATCAAGGTTTCCTATTGATGGCAAATTATATTATATTTATCTAACAACAATGTAGGACATATATGCAGTAGTTGGTATTGGGCGTGCCTGGCCCCTAGTGTGGAAGCTGCAAACATTTGTAAAATTGGACAAAGTGACAGAAGAGGAATTAAATCTACCGGCCGGCCGGGTGCATGCATAGTGCAGTTTTGCTCTAACTAGTGATGTATGCGAAGGTAAAAATAAAAACAAAGATTGGATTTGACAAACCCTTCCATCGCTCCTCGTAGCTATGAGCTCCAGGCTGGTGGCTTCCGATAATCCACGGAGAATCAAAGAGCGGCCGGCATTGGCATCACCATCGCCGCCCTCGACGAAGCCAGTAAGCTGGATGGTTGCATTGGTTAAGCAAGGCATGGTGTCGAGAGACGACGGTGCAGTACAGATCCCGTCGTGGTCACCGGATAGCTGCAGATGGCGGAGGCTCGGGGTGGAAATCCTGATCGGCGATTCTGAGGCGCAGTCCATGATATGGAGGCGCTCCAGCGAGGGCGACACGATGGCATCGCCATCGAGGCTGCAGGCAGTGAGGCTGAGGTGGAGAAGCTTCGTGCAGCAGGAGAAATCGAGGCTGCCATGGTCGAGATCGACCCCCTGGAGGCGCATCGTCGTCAGGTGCGGGGAGGCGAAAGGTTTAGGCGACCACCTATCTTGGTCGGCAGGTAAGGGATGCGCACGGTGAGCGAGCGCGCGCGGCAAGTCGACAGAGCGTGCCTGATCCAGAGGTCGACGTGAGGGTCGAAATAGCTGTACTCGTCGTCGTCGTCGCTTATCAGCAGGTCGGCGTTGATCTCAAACGAGCGTAGCGGGGAGGCGCCATCACGGTGGAGCAGCAAGCTGTTGACGAAGAGGCGAAAGCCGTCGCCTGATCCGTTGACGCGGACGGCGGGGGTGGACCTCCACAGGTAGCGCCAGCGGCGGGCGAGCACGGCCGTCTTCACCGCATCGCGAGACGGCAGGAAGGAGAGCACGCGCAGGAGGAGATCGTCCGGCAGCGCGCCCAAGCGATCGCCGCCTCTCATGTCTTGGTCTGCCGGCTGAGGCAGGGATGGATTCAGATCTTATTTGAGAGGCTGGTTAACTTATATTGCTACTAGGATTCTCTGGCGTTTTTTTTTTTTTTTTTTTTGGAAATGTTCTCTGGCGTTTATTAAGGCTCTAAAAATGGCATTCACTACACCACATGCCTAGATTAGCGGCACTTCGGTGCAGGGGTTTTTAAAAACTGCCGCTGGAGTTTGTTTCACCGGCATATTTTGGGTTAGTGCCGCTAATGTTGGGCTAATTATCAGCAATCTACAAAAGTGCCGCTATTTTTAGGCTAATTCATGGCAATATGCGGAAAGTGCCGCTAATCTTGGGATAATCCACGGCATCCTCATAAAGTGCCGCTAATCTTGGGATAATCCGCGGCATCTTGTCTTGCGAAAAGTGCCGCTATTCTGGGGCACTACACCGCATCTGCTAGAAGTGCCGCAATTGGTTTCCGGAGAAGTGGTTCCGATTGTGGTACGTTTTTCAGAAATGCCCTCGCGATATTTACATTATGCAGTGTAGTCCCCCACCTCTCGCACCATATCGAAACCGATCCCCTATCTCACTCCGGCGACCGCGAGGGTGCGAGATCTCTCCTCCTACCCACACCCACCGTCTCCCCCCTGCCGCTTCGCCGACACAGTAAGTCCCTGCCACCGACGCCACCGGCGCCTCCATGTCGCACAACTACAGGGACACGATCCCGCTCAACGTGTCGTCGACGCAGTCAGACATCGACGAGATCGAGAGGCTACACGCCATCCGCCACCGTCCTCTGCGCAGCCATCATCCCCTACGCGCGCCTACATCCCCATCTCATCCTTCACTAGTAGGAAAACCCTTATAGGCGAAGCTTAGTTCTGTGGCGCACCGTTTTGAGTGCGCCACAGAAACTTATTTTGTGGCGCACGAAGCTCGGTGCGCCACAGAAATAGCTTAATTTTGTGGCGCACTACTAAACGGTGCGCCACAAAAACTTGGTGGGCCCCACACCCTGTCACCCCCAACCATTGGTTTTACAATTTCTACGGCGCACAAACCTCGGTGCGCCACGTAAATTACTTCTCGTGGCGCACGGTGACCGTGCGCCACAAAAATAATGTTTTCTGTGGCGCACTTTGTCTCGGTGCGCCACAGAAATAACGTGTACTATATCAAGGCCGTACCCCTCCCTCGCCACCGTAGTTCCTCTCCCCTCTCTCCCCTCTCTCCCCGCGCCGCCGCCTTCCATGGCGAGCGATGCCGTCGCTGTCGCCGCCGCCGCCGCCTTCCTCCGCGATGGCCGGATGCCGCCACGCTCCACCCATCCCCGCCACCAGCAGCACAAGCCGCTGCGGCGTGGAGGAGGAGGGGCCGGCGCGGCGTCAAGGTGGAGGAGCCGCCGCCGCGTCAAGGTGGAAGAGCCGCCGCGACCTCCACCCCTGCCGTCGTCGTCGGTGAGCTCCTCCACAACTGTCCAAATCGTCGGTAAGCTCCCTCCCCTCCCCTCCCTCTTCCTCCCCGCGCGAGCACAACGTGCTCGACGAAATGCTCGCTCGGTTGGCTCTGGATGCATTTGCTGCTAGTGATGCTTAGCTGTTAATCTTGATGCTACTGGTTCATTTGTTGGCTCTGGATGCATTGCTGCTAGTGATGCATTGCTACTCGGTTGGTTCATTTGATGCTACTCGGTTCATTTGTTGTGCTCGGTGAGGTTAACTCGTTAATCTTGATGGCTTATTACTACTCGGTTCATTTGTTGTGCTCAGTGAGGTTAACTGTTAACAATTTTCTTGATGGGTTCATAGGAATTTGATGCTACTTGTTCATTTAAATGCTTGTTGTGCTCAGGTGAGGTTAACTGGTTCATATGAATTTAAATGCATGAAATGCTACTCGGTGGGTTTGTATACATACATATTTATAGTTGCTCTTGGTTGGCACGGGATTAGTTTTACTGGACCCCAAGTAATTCTCTCGTTGGGATTAGTTTTCCGGACCCCAAGTTTTTTGGACCCCCGATGATTTACTTGATGGATTCTTGTGAGCTTATGGTATGCTTATAATGCTCCGATTAGTGGGGATGCTTACTCGGATCATGTGCATATAGTTCATATAGTTCCCTAAAAATAAAGAATGCTCCCTGGCCGGAAGCTTGATGTCTTAGCTCAGCCAATGATGCAAAGGCTGAGGCAAAAACTTGGATAAGAACATATACTAAAATGTGTGATTTAAATGGAATGCTTATGATGGTTACTACCAAGTGATGAATAATCCCTTATGGTACCCCAGCTTTGTTTTGAACTCAACTGAGTAATGATAAATTTCTATTTCTTGTGTTGGCTTTGATGAAAATAGAGATATCCACAGTAGGGGATCATGTAAATGAATGCCACTATGGTATCCTTTGAAGAAAAAGGACTGTTTCGATGGTTTTAAAAGGCTAGGTGGTGCTAGGTGATTCAGATTGGCTACCAAGACTTGTCTCATCCGGTTAGCTGGGATATGCTATGTGTTGTTGCTTGTTTAGGCATATCTATCACTTACTGGATTTACTCGGTTCTTGATTGGCCTCTCTTTTGCCAGCATCACTTGGTCTATATACCAAGTGATGAATAATCCCTTTGGAGCATCTCGCTCCATGCATGCTATGTGTGTTTGAGCATCTTGACTTATGTCCCTATGATAATGGATCATCAAATGTTCCCTTTGTCCCTGGTTGCCTCCTTATTGATGCCTTATGATCCAAATGATCCAAGTCCCTTGCATGATCCCATTTGTCCCTAATGTTGCTTAATTAAGATGAATAAATTCCCTCTAATCACCATTTGGAGATCAAGACTAGTTCTTGATATCCATTAGTTACTGTCAACACATGTGTTTGCATGTGTGTGTGAGCTGCTTGTAGTGTCACTTGACTATTCAAGTTTCAATGTTGGTTACTTTTCCTCTAGTGCAAGAAATGGTTGAGCAGATGTTTATCCACTGTTGGCCTTTATTCTTGGGTAGCTCAAAGTGTCATGCACTTACTGGATCATCAAATGCAATATACTTTGTAGACGAGCCCCCCTTTCCCTGGCCGCCGTTCCGTGAACGAGTCCTTGATGAGACAACAACGCCGACATGCCTCTCCGGCGCAGCACCACTTTTCTTCTCTCGCCGTCCAGTACGTGAACGAGTCCTTAATGCCAAGACGGTGCCAGCCTCCCTAGCATCATGCCGACCTCTGTTGTCGCGCTTCAGGCCGTGTCGATCATGCGCCCTGCACTCTTCGCCTTCTTGCCCGGTGAACGAATAGACTAATCGTTGGAATAAGGAAGCCGATGACGGCCGATCGCAATTTAATCTTGCGACCGGCTGTCATCGGTTTCCTTATTCCAACGATCAGCCTATTGGTTCACCGGGCAAGAAGGCGAACAGAGGCAGGCGCGGGACACACGGCTTGAAGCGCGGCAACACGGCCCGGCATAATGCTGGGCAGGCCGGCACGGTCTTTGCATCAAGGAATCGTTCACTGGACAGCGAGGGACTGGCGTGGTTCTGCGCCGGAGATGCAGATCGGCGTTGTTGTGTCGTCAAGCACCCGTTGACGGAACGCCGACCGGGGAAAGGGGGCCCTTCTGCAAAGTATTTGTGTTGACCAACAATGTATGAGGCACATATTCTATTTTGTCATTCCATTTGCTTTGAGATTTTCAAAATGCCGATGATTAAAATGTTTGGTCACCGTACACTCGGGGTGGCGTAAGTGAGCCTGGTAAGATAGCACAAATATCAATCTCTTGTGCATCCTACCTGGCCTCGCTTACGCCATCCCGGGATGTTAATATTTGTGTTGACCAACAATGTATGAGGCACTTATTCCATTTTGTCATTCCATTTGCTTTGAGATTTTCAAAATGCCGATGATTAAAATGCTTGGTCACCGTACACTCGGGGCGGTGTTAGTGAGCCTCGTGTGATTGCACAAATATCAATCTCTTGTGCATCCTACCCGGCTCGCTAACTCCGTCCCGGAATGTTAATATTTGTTTCGACCAACAAAGTATGAGGCCCTTGTCATTCCATTTGCTTTGGTATTTTCAAAATGCCGATGATTAAAATGTTGGTCACCGTACACTTGGGGGTGGCGTAAGTGAGCCTGGTAAGATAGCACAAATATCAATCTCTTGTGCATCGGACTTGGTCTCACCGACGCCATCCCTAAATGTTAATATTTGTGTTGACCAACAATGTATGAGGCACTTATTCCATTTTGTCATTCCATTTGCTTTGACATTTTCAAAATGCCGATGATTAAAATGTTTGGTCACCGTACACTCGGGGGCGGCGTAAGTGAGCCTGGTAAGATAGCACAAATATCAATCTCTTGTGCATCGGACTTGGTCTCACTTACACCGTCCCCGAATGTTAATATTTGTGTTGACCAACAATGTATGAGGCATTTATTCCATTTCTCTTGTGCATCGGATACTTGTTGGTCTCACTTTCTTCCATTTTCATCATAGTAGGAACTGGATGGAAGGACCCCGATGCAAGCGAGCCTGGTGGGTAGAGATGACGGAGCAAAGGAGGAACCGGATGAAGACTACTTTGTATCTCGAAATTGTGAATTTTGTATGAATTAAGAGTTGTATGCAAAACATTTGACACTTGCCACTATATATGTATCTCGATCGGGCTCTAAGTAATGTGATGATGATGTCTATGTTATATCTGTGCAATGTACATGATATTTATATTATATCTGAATGTTGCTGTATATAACCTGTGTATCTGTATTGTGTATCTGTATTGCTGTGTATAAACTGTATATGTGTTATCACCAGATTTTGGCTAAATCAGGAGGTGGGCCGCGGTCAAGATGGGCTTGGAAGATTACATATGAGAGATCTATGAAGCAGCCTCGCACGGAGAATTTGGGCTAGTTAGCCCGTGTATCTTAGTATAATAGATTGTGTATCGATTTAGAAGTTAGAGTTTATCTCGTGCACGGTTTAGTGCACGTCCACATTAGAAAGTCCCCTGGACTATAAATATGTACCTAGGGTTTATGGAATAAACAACAACTCACGTTCAACCCCAAAACAAACCAATCTCGGCGCATCGCCAACTCCTTCGTCTCGAGGGTTTCTATCAGGTAGCGACATGCTGCCTAGATCGCATCTTGCGATCTAGGCAGCACAAGCCCCACGTTGTTCCATGCGTTGCTCGTACCGAAGCGTTTTTGATGGCGAGCAACGTAGTTATCATTAGATGTGTTAGGGTTAGCATTGTTCTTCGTTTAAGCATGCTTACGTAGTGCAACCCTTGCATATCTAGCCGCCCTCACGCCTATCTCGGGTGTGGGGCGGCACCCCGCTTGATCATTATTTAGTAGATCTGATCCGTTACGATTGCTCCTTGTTCTACAAGGATTAGTTTAATATCCGCAATAGTTAGGCCTTACAATGGGGGAGGATCCAGTGGCACGTAGGGTGGCGTTCGCAAGTCCTAAACGGGATGTTCCTAGGATCAACTTAATGTTGGTTTTCTGGCCTTGTTTAGGATCGGCTTACGAGCACCGTGCGTGGCCGCAAGGCCCAACCTGGAGTAGGATGATCCGATTATGCGGTGAAAACCCTAAATCGTCGTAGATCTCATTAGCTTCATCTTGATCAAGCAGGACCACCAAGTATTCGTGCACCCCGTACGGATCATGGGTGGATCGGCTCTTTGAGCCGATTCACAGGATAACCTGAGAGCCGATCGAGGCTCGTATTTAATGTTTACATGTATGCCCTGCAGGAAACTAAGCGAGGCATCTTCATCACCTTCCTCGACCAGGTATAGGTCAGGTGGCACGCCCTGCACTTCGCAACGCCGCGTGTGACCGGAAGAGCATTGCGGGCCGTTGCTCGGAGGGGTCTCAGCCAGCCGCAGCTCTAGGCTCTTCCCGGCTCTACGGTGTTGACAAGGCCGCTGCCCGCCGGTGGGTTTTGGCGAGCCAACACATTCTCGGCACGCCCGGTGGGACCCTCGTCTACATCAACCACATCGCCATCTACGTCTGAGATGGCGGACGGCGCGCCAGTCACCTGCGACGAGATCAAAGCCATCCTCGAAGCCGCACTCTTCGGCTCTTCCCACCGAACCCACTCCCATGGCGTCAGGGGGAGGGGTTCCACGCCCGAAGGCGCACTGGATGGGAGAGATCTCTCCGCCCCGTCGGAGGAGCACACCAGGTCTTTGAAGCATGGGGATCTGCCCAAGGAGCTCAGAAGGGAACATGGCGGGATCAAGGCAACCCGTGGAACCGAACTCATCGGTTCCGCTGAGAAGACCCGGCCGCACGATATCAGGCTCGGCAGAGACCCACGTCCGGGTCCCGGGTTCGACACGGCGGATCTCAGCCACCCCATAGATCAGCTAAAGTTTTCCTTTGGCGACAATACGGCAGGATCTGCAAGCCGCCATGACAAAGAGGAAACAGAAAGCAGCCACTCCCGTAGCAAGGATGAAGAGGGAGCCGATCCGCGCGACCAACCCCGATGTGAGGACAGGCGGTACCTGGCAAGAGGGGGAATAAGGAGCATGCGGTATCAACACCCACACTCCAAGCACCCTCTCAACAAATACGAGCAACACCACGACCGACGTCGGCGCTACGACGCCGACGATGAAAGGAATTTCCGGTCTGATGCCGAGGTCGGAAGGTACCGCCAACATGGTAGAAGCCACAACGGGTGCGATCGTCGCGCCGAAGGGAAGCCAAGGGGGCAGAGTGACAATGATAGGCACTGGGACTGCCCGTTCTTCAAACATTGCTGGGACTCAGGAATGAGCCGATTGCCAACAATCAAGGACTGCCCAGAATGCAAACAAAGGAAGAAGGGTGCCGCTAACGTGTCTGTGTTCAGCCGGCTAGGGCCTTTCCCGTATCAGAACAAGCGTGCTGAGTCCACTCAGATGGAAGATCTCGAGGAGCCGGAGGACGGTGGTGAAGAATGCAAATATCATCGGCCCGCATGGTGCCCCGATGGGCTCAGCCTGTTCCCGAAGCAAAAAGTCCAGCGTCCGCGTGAGTTGGAAGAAACCGAAAGATTATACCTGCGCACGCTAAGGAAGGCACGGCCTGATCCGGCCGCCAAAATTCTGCGAACCCCGGACGAGGAGGGTGAGCCACAAAGAAAAGAGTGGCGCCCCGAGCAGAGAAAAGCCGATGATGAAACATCGGCCGGCACAAATATGGTGTTTATCCTCCCGTCGGAGTTCGGTGCTCCAGGATCGGATGAGACATCCGTGGCACAACTTGATCGCGGCCCACGGCCGGTTATCTTTGAGAAGCCACGAGAAAAGAGCTACAGGCATCTGAAGGCCCTGTACTTACGAGGATATATCGATGGGAGGCCTGTAAACAGGATGCTGGTGGACACCGGAGCGGCAGTTAACATCATGCCGTACTCTATGCTACGTCGGCTGGGGCGCTCGAGTTCGGATCTAATCAAGACCAACGTAACGTTGAGCGACTTCAACGGCCAAGCATCTGAGGCGCAAGGAGTTCTGAACGTGGATCTGACCGTAGGAAGAAAGACCATCCCTACGGCGTTCTTTATCGTTGATAGCACGAGCAGTTATGCTGTTTTGCTGGGAAGAGATTGGATCCACGCCAACTGCTGTATTCCCTCCACAATGCACCAATGCATAATACAGTGGGATGGTGATGAGGTAGAGGTCGTCCAAGCCGACGACTCGGCTGAAGTTTCAACGGCTGGTATGAACGCATGGGAAGCAAGCAGGCCAAGAACCCCTCTCGAGTATCGGATTGGACGACTGCGAGCGCATCGATGTGACAAAGGGAAGGGTTAAGCTAGTTTTATCCACTGGCCTGACCATGTAGTTGAAGCCAAGCAACGTGCAAGTTGGCAAGGCTGATCCTTGTGATCGGCCCCAAGGGTCTATGAAGGAGCATTACAAAACCTTCACTGAGCAAATAACGTGGAGGCCGATTCCAGTAATCGGCCGGGGATATCCTCACCCACCATTCCGCCTGGGTTCAACATGTTATCCAACAGAGCCGATACCATCAATTCTCTTGACAGAATCGGCTCGGGGGGCACCCAGGTAGATAAAATACGAGGACACGCAACGGAAGCATTTCATCTTCTGTTGATGGGTATTGGAATATGGGGGCCGATACGCAAGTCGGCCGCGGAAAAATTCGAAAATTTTCAAGCATAGCCGATGCACAGACATCGACTTAGGAAAGAGGCTAGTACCCTCCAAGAGATATTGCGCCCAGAGTCTGGAGGGCATCAGAAATGTAAAGACGTTCTCACCGGAAGTTGCTTCAGCCTGCCAAAGATGATGAGCTGATCTGATCAGCAAGGCGCAAGGTTTGGGCTGGAGAATCTCGGGGGAGGGTGGCTCACCCTGAAATTTCCTCACTTTAAAGAGCCGATTTTGTTGAATCGGCTGATACGGCGCTGCGAGTTGGAAACCAAGGAGGATCGACGCGATCAGTTCGCTGCTATTCTCACCCGACTAAGGCCCGGGGGGCAGCTCACCTTGAAGATTCTCTGCTCCGGGGAACCGATTTCGTTAGAATCGGCTAAACTCTGCACCACGAGTTGCCTGAAGAACAGTGCTTATGTTGCAAAATTATCATAGCTTACTGGATCGGCCATATGGACCCTCAACGGAAGAGAGGTGATCGGCTGGTAGCCCTGCAGGATAGCTCTTTTGGACAAGGTTGAGCCTGCCCCGAAATCTCAATGGTGATCCGTCTTTTATCCTCGCCTTGGCTGAGGCTCGGGGGGCAGCTCGCCCTCGAGGTTTAACCAACTCTGTCGAAGTGGGCTCACTCCTCGTGACGGCTCGTTCAGAAGACAGTGATTATTGTCGAAGGAAACTGCCGGAGCTGAGCGAGCAGACTTCGGAGAGGATAATGTAAAGGAGACCTGACATTATTTCGGGAGTTCTGCCGCTAGGTTCAACATGCCATCTTGAGAGGTCTGCGGATGTGCGCGAGCAAGTTTTGGCCTTGTTTGGCAAGGAGTTTGGGTCTGGAGGAATCTATCTCGAAAGTTAGTGTGGGAGACCGATGCGATGCCATCGGCTTGTTGGGCATTGTCCAGTTTTGCAATCGGCAGAATCAGCAGGAAAGACAATCGGCTAAATTATCATAAAGGGAATCGGCAAAATCGAGGTGGGGAATTTCTTCATTGATAAGCCAGATTTCTTACATAGAAGAGCTGATTGCTCTCAAAAGGAAATACCAGGGGGATACATTGCCCCGTCTGCTACTGCTAGCCCTATGCTAAGACCCTATCTAGGGGCCGCTGCTGCCCTCGCCGTCGTCGTCGCCATCATCGCCACTGACGGCGCTGCTCCCTGCCGGCTCGTCATCACTGCTCCAGCGGCCGCCGATAGGACCCTCGTCGTCCTCATCCTCTTCGTCAGCGTCGTCGTCGCTGTCGACGTCGCTGAAGTTCCCGGGCCAGAGGCAGCGGCGTTTGGCCGGCGGCTCGTCGGAGGAGCTATCTTCATCCTCCTCCTCCTCTCCCTCCTCCTTCACCTCCTCGGAGGTGGTGAAGTCCGCCCAGGAGAGGCGGTCGTCTTCGCTCTCCTCCACCACTTCCTCGTCAGCAAGGAAGCGAAGGTCGCTCTCCCCGTCGGTTTGGGATTTGTCATCCTCGGACCAGACGTAGGAGTCATGGTCCTCTTTGTCCCACTTTGTCGGGGCAAGGATGTCGTACGCCGCTTGCGTACCCCACGAGGGCGTCGACTCTCGGATGGGAGAGGACACGTGGGAAAAATCCGACGAAGAAGAAGAGGAAGAGGAAGAGGACATGGTTGCAGGGGAGGGTTTTTTGGAGTGCTACTGCGGAAGGGGTGAAGAAGAGAACTGTTCGTTGCGGCTAAATAAAAGGAGGTGGGGGTTTTTAATTTCCGAGCAGTTCTCGAAGACATGGTGCCAAAACTGTCAAATCGTGCAGAGAAGTTGAGAAGGCAAGTCGTCATGATGAGGCATGCTGCAACAGTTCCGCTCTGCCGTGACACGACCCCTCTGAGAAAAAAAAAATAGAGTGGTTTTGAAATTATCATTACCAAAACCAGGGGGGCATGTGTTATCACCAGATTTTGGCTAAATCAGGAGGTGGGCCGCGGTCAAGATGGGCTTGGAAGATTACATATGAGAGATCTATGAAGCAGCCTCGCACGGAGAATTTGGGCTAGTTAGCCCGTGTATCTTAGTATAATAGATTGTGTATCGATTTAGAAGTTAGAGTTTATCTCGTGCACGGTTTAGTGCACGTCCACATTAGAAAGTCCCCTGGACTATAAATATGTACCTAGGGTTTATGGAATAAACAACAACTCACGTTCAACCCCAAAACAAACCAATCTCGGCGCATCGCCAACTCCTTCGTCTCGAGGGTTTCTATCAGGTAGCGACATGCTGCCTAGATCGCATCTTGCGATCTAGGCAGCACAAGCCCCACGTTGTTCCATGCGTTGCTCGTATCGAAGCGTTTTTGATGGCGAGCAACGTAGTTATCATTAGATGTGTTAGGGTTAGCATTGTTCTTCGTTTAAGCATGCTTACGTAGTGCAACCCTTGCATATCTAGCCGCCCTCACGCCTATCTCAGGTGTGGGGGCGGCACCCCGCTTGATCATTATTTAGTAGATCTGATCCGTTACGATTGCTCCTTGTTCTACAAGGATTAGTTTAATATCTGCAATAGTTAGGCCTTACAATGGGGGGGAGGATCCAGTGGCACGTAGGGTGGCGTTCGCAAGTCCTAAACGGGATGTTCCTAGGATCAACTTAATGTTGGTTTTCTCGGCCTTGTTTAGGATCGGCTTACGAGCACCGTGCGTGGCCGCAAGGCCCAACCTGGAGTAGGATGATCCGATTATGCGGTGAAAATCCTAAATCGTCGTAGATCTCATTAGCTTCATCTTGATCAAGCAGGACCACCAAGTATTCGTGCACCCCGTACGGATCATGGGTGGATCGGCTCTTTGAGCCGATTCACAGGATAACCTGAGAGCCGATCGAGGCTCGTATTTAATGTTTACATGTATGCCCCGCAGGAAACTAAGCGAGGCATCTTCATCACCTTCCCCGACCGTGCATAGGTCAGGTGGCACGCCCTTGCACTTCGCAACGCCGCGTGTGACCAGAAGAGCATTGCGGGCCGTTGCTCGGAGGGGTCTCAGCCAGCCGCAGCTCTAGGCTCTTCCCGGCTCTACGGTGTTGACAAGGCCGCTGCCCGCCGGTGGGTTTTGGCAGTCAACAATATGTATAGCAGGCAGCACAAAATCGTGTATAATACAAGCAAATTCTGTGGCGCACTAAGAAGCAATTCTGTGGCGCACGCTCTTCTGTGGCGCACCTAAGAACAAGTGCGCCACAGAAACCTTAATTTTGCGGCGCATGGGCAGGTGCGCCACAGAAACCTTATTTTTGTGGCGACGTTTCTGTGGCGCACCTCCCATGCGCCACAGAAGCCATTTTTGGTGCGCCACTGATGAGGCTTTTCCTACTAGTGCTTCCCTCTCCCGGCCTCCTCCATGCCGCCACTCCCGACGACCTCCTTTGTCCCCATCTTCGTGCTCTAGGCGCCACCAACCGCCCCGCCCACGTCGATCTCTGTGTCCATCTCGTCCGACGGCGTCGGGTGCCCGCCCATCGCGCTCACCGAGCCCGTCTGGGATACCGTCAAGCGTGACCTCGCCCGCATCATCAGCTACCTCAAGCTCGTCGTCTTACCCAACCCCTACCACGAGGACCTAGGCAAGGCGCTCAGGGACTGGGACATCTGGGGCCCTTTCTTCTTCATCCTCTTCCTCGGCGTCACCTAGTTCTGGTCCGCCTATGTGATGAAGGTACCTGCTATCCCTCTCACAACCAGATCTCCTTGTAGCCTCTGCATCTATATGTAGGTTTTATGGTAAGTTAGATCGTGTTGTACATTACTGAACTACATGACATGTAGCGTGGTTTACTTGGAGGCAAGCATCTGTGATGCAAGTTCAATGTTGCTCTTGACGAATCTGAGGATGTAAGACGCCCAATGAAATTATTTCAGAAAGCCTTGTTTTCCTAGCTCATACAAGTGTCCTGGTTGGCATTATATATTGCTCCAGGTCATGAACACCTGGCTTAGCAACCTTTTCAATCAAGCAGCATGTCATTACTGCTGAAAATAAGATACAGTAGCATATAGTTTTAAATGTTTTAGTGGCATGTAATCATGTAATTATAACTCAGGAGTAAGCTTATTTTGATGAATACATGTGCAACACAGAGGTGCTTGTTTGCTCCCTTTCTTTTTAACATAATTTTATAATATCATAAGTTTAGTGCAAGGATGTTGTCAAATATTTTTACAGATTGTAAAATTGTTGGAGCTGAGCGTTCTTTTAGCTATCTCCCTCCACGCTTTTATTCAGGTGAAACTTTTTGTAAAGAGAGTTTCGTGAGTGGAAGGAGCTGTTTGCTATATCATTGTATTTGTAGAAACTACACTGGAGTGCAATGCATTACTCGGACAACACTTGTTTACATTATATGCAATTGAACTTGATGTTTTGGAGAACATTTGAATGTAATGTTCATAGTTGTGAAGAAGAAGTCACTTGAACTAATCTTTGTGCGAAACAGACAAATCATTTTTTTTTGCTGTAACAAGTTTGTTTGCCTATAGTTTTCACATATTGAGCGAGTTACTGTATTTCCCAAATTCATATTTGTTTGTTTTTTTATATATTATAATTTATACCAAATACTACTATATGTGTTAACAATAATTTGAGCCTATCATTACAGCTGATAATAGTATAATTGCGTATACATTTTAATCCTAATGTTATTACTTCGGACCCTTATACTGAGGTTCCTGTGGTTGCTGCAGATTCAGTAAGTTCAACAACATCTGGTGAGATTGTTACAGATCATCGTCGACGGAAATTGTGATATTGCTGTGAGACAGGTCGCAAGCATTCACTTCAAGAACTTTGTTTCGAAAGCCTGTCACCTATTGATCCTGGTATGTGGATGCTAGTAGCTGAGCACTGACTCTCCTTTTTCCCGATAACTAACATTTTTTTCCTTTCTGTATGCAAACAATTCCGGAAGCTGACAAGTCCACGGATCGTGAGAATATACTGGGCTTTGTTACTCAGTTAACGCCACTGCTAAGGTTAATAACCTTGTTGCAATCTACCTTCCCTTTTCTTAACAAGTAAACATTTTCCTGTCATAGCTTCTTGATAGAATTGTAGTGCACTGCAGTATGTGTTTGGTTACGCTGGTATATTGATGGTTCTTTTTACTGGATAAATTGAACTCTAGGACATGTAGTTTTGAGTAATGTATTCACCGTGTTTATTGTTGTGGGATATCACTTATTTTCCTTTACCTCGTCGAGGGAAAATGGGCACCATGTTAGGTTTCTGTCTAATAGTAATAGAAGCAGTTAATTGCAGTTACGAAGGATCTGCAATCATTTTCCATTTTCCGTGTAATAGAAACCAATATGTAGTAAAATAATACTCCCTTTGTCCCTAGTTATAAGGTGTATAGTTTTTCGAGAAAAGACTCCAAAATATAAGGTATATTGCCTTGGGAAACCTGTGTGGATTTTTTTAGGGATTTTCTTGTGTTTTCTTATTTTGAAAGCTCCTCTATTTTATGATGTTAATTGTCCAAGATCAATCCCGCCAAAACCTTGTGTAGTTTTATCTTCATGCGTGTTTCTTAATTTTCGCGCCAAAAACTATACACCTTATATCTAGAAACGGATCGAGTATTGATTGTGCCTTCACGAAACACATACAATACAAACCATTCTAACTAGAATTTCGTTAGTTCTGTAAAAAAAATTATGGCCACTTTTCCTTTGTATGAAACCTCCATTTGTTGAGAAGCCTCCTACAAAATGTTTCCTAAGGTTGTAAGGTGGACACACGGCATTGTTTTTTTGCAAAGCATACCAACTCATAAATTTTTGCCTTTAGAGTGTTTCACTAATCAGCTAACAGGGAACTAATTGTGCATTATCCACCAAACTGGAAGTACTCCATTGTGCAAACGGAGGTGAGAAATTGGGAGGATTCAGCTACTATCATCGGCTGCAGTGTGGTCATCGAGCGGCCGAATAGCTTGTCGGTGGCAACAACCCCTGCCACGGGTGTAGAGGCAGTCCACGACCGGAAGCGGGGGAACATCGTATGCCGCGGGGGAGCGGCCGAGGAGCGGTGGAGAAGCGGCAGCGGATGCGGGACACCGGCGGAGGAGTGGTGTCTGCTTCGGGGGAGCGCCCGAGAAGCAGTGGAGTAGCGGCGGAGGATGCAGGGGGCGGCGGCTGATGATGCGAGGGCGTGGCAGCGGCACCATGGAGGAACCCTAGCGCTCTGGGTAAACTCGGGTCTGTTTGCTGTAGAGGCGAGCATCAGATTGGTTTTCTTTTTTAGACAGCCAAGCGCTTTATCTAGGGGAGTGGCAATCTCATGTAAATAGAAGGGAAAAGCAGAGTCAACATACCGATGCGGTGTTCCAACGCAGAAGCTCGGAAAACTGCCTCCGAGCAGTTTCTGGAATTGCACGCGAGCGTAGCTTCTCGGTTAAAATAAGCGACGAAGGAGCCGGAGACTTCTTTTGGGCTGCAGCTGCCCACCACCCTGATGCCCTCCCACAAGCCCAAAAGAAGTCACCCTTAGAGTGTTTCAATGGCAGCATACGTGGGCCGCTTCTCCTTGTTCCCCATCAGTACCTCCTCTGACTCCACGGATGCCTCGCCGGCTGCAGCCTCGGAGCGGCAAAACGAGGAGATGCCTCATCACCGGAATCAAATGGCCTAGGGAGGCGGAGTAGTCAACTCTCAACCGAGCCTAAAAAGTTGTGGCCACGGCAGCAGTGTCCCGCCGATGCCGGAGTCAAAGTAGCCGCCATTGAGCAGGTTGGATCGAGCCAGCAGCCACGCGAAAGGTGAGCCAAGATAGGGGCACCGAGATGAAGCGGGTGTTCATGGGGCTGAGGTCGCCAGCGCATGTGGCAAGCCACCGCTGCTGAGGGCAATCCCACACCGCATCCCCGATGCGTGCGGGTAGGGTTTACTGCATGGTATGTGCGATGACACAATCCAGACATCATGGAATCAACGGAGGAGGCCCAGACGAAGTCGGGCCGTTGACAATCAACGCAGGAGGTGGCAGAAGTGGTTTGAATCTGCGGAGTCATTTTGGCTGTAGAATAGTAGGGAGAGAAAGATTGAAAAGAAGAGATAGCAGATAGGGGAGGAGTTGAGAGAAGAGCAGCCGGGCAGGCCACGCCACGCGCAATCTGTAAGAGTCCCGCAAGTCGGTTCGCCTACAGTCGATATCCAAGCTTGTACGAGCAGGTGGTCAGATGACCAAAGCAAACTTCCTAGCATGTAGGACCCGTGACATCAACCTCTAAAACGTCCACACACTAGCAGATGCTAGATGCTAGATGCTGGGAGCTTAGAGCTCTTAGGGATTGTACTCAATTGAGTTAGGAATCGATCTCTTTTCCATAGCCGGCATTTGGAACGAGACGGTGCGAATCCTTTCCTTTGACATAAGCGGTGGCAGTTTATGTAATCTCAACTGAAATATAAGGATAGAAAAAATGGAACAACAAAAAGCTTTTTTTGCTTTTATTATTAGGTACAAAAGAACACAAGTTTACCATCGCGAGTTCACGGTAGATTTTACACAACACGAGTTCATTGTCAACATAATTTACATAAATGATTAATGTCATCATCAACACATACAAAGTACGATATAGACATAGATTAGTACTCCCTAGATCATACCCTAAGGTGGATGCAGAAGTAAGACGTAGTGGTAGCACTTCACCCGTGATGAAAAGGCGGCAGCGCTAAACTAAAGACGTTGTGCATGCGGTGCTTAACTATGTGCCAGGACGCCGACTTCACTATGCGCACGAGCTCTCTGATCCGAACCGAGCAAATACATGGATCTGCTGGGGACGCATTGAGTAAAAATCCGAAAAATGACAGAAGTTTGCTGGGTTTAGGCACTTATCTGGAATCGATCGGTGCAAAAAAAAAAAACCTTCCTGCATTGAATTACTCTTGATAGTCAATGAAATGCATGCCAACTAGTTTGAGCATTGCCCTTTAACACCAATCGAATTATTAATAAATTTTCTAACGGTGAAATTATGAAATTAATTATGGCCAATATTAAATCATCGAAAAAATTATAATGCAAGAAATAACCCTTTACATATCTTTTCAAATAGCAAAGTACGTAGGATGTAGCGAAGACAGGTCTAACATCTGACTTGAAGCTCTGTTCATCTATGGTTTCATTCCGTGTTGGTTTGTCTCTTTTAGATAAAAGGCTAAAAAACATGACTTTAAACTAATAAAGCCAGCATGGCCTTTGAGGATATCCTCTTACTATGCAGATCAAGGATCAAGCTAAACCAAAAAAGTAAAGCACAACTACACTAGGCCGAGCACGAAGACTCAACCGCGGAGGGTGCCACAATGGTAGGAACAAGCTTGGTAAAAACATGAGCACAAGAGAAGAAAGAACGGAGCCTCACAAAGACGTCGAGTATGGAAGAGAGGATTCCCAACAACATGATGTCGTGCGGAGGTCACCAGCCATGGCCACGGTCCGACACCAAGTCCGGAAAGCGGTGGTGAAGGCGCCGTCAGACATTCCTGCATGGGCATGAACCCCAGCCCACCGCAACGGCGAATGGCATCCCGCCGACCGCGGCTGCGTCACTCGGCAAACATAGCACCGTGGTGGACGACACCTCCATCGCCGAACTGGCCTCCCACGAAGCACAGGATCTAGGAGGCCACTACAACATCTCATCGACCACAGAGAAGGCACCAACTTTGCCGCCGAAGCAAGCATGGCGAAGTAAAGACCGCTGCTCCAAGGCGGTGCCTCCAACGAGGTTACGACGCAGCAGCACCGCCACCGCCTGGTCTTGGTTTTCACCCGGAGCAAGGACTTGGGGAGATGAGATGGAGCCACGGCATCGCCCACAAGAGGGGAAATGACACCATGGACGTCGTCAATACTATAACCGACATCGTGAGCATGAGCTTCGCTGGGCCACAACACCCATCAACCTCGAGTAGAGGAACTAGCTCCAGCCTCCTACCACGAAGATGTTGGTTTGTCTCTTGTGAAGGATACTATAAACTACAACTTCCACCAAAAAAAAGAGAGAAAAAATCGATTAAGCTGGCATGCATAAACAAAACCGAGTCAAAACGTGCACTCCGACAGATATGCATCGTGTTTCACTATTGGCCACAAATGCGAGGGCAGCCTCCCCTGCCATGATGTCCCTCCGTAAGGTTGCAGAGATCGACATGATATATCACCAATGTTTCAAAGTATGGTTGCAGAGATCGACATGATATACCTCGTGGTTGCACAATTCATGCTTGCAATGATCATGAGAATTGAAAGCACTTATGGTATATTTAAGGAATAATTGCTTAGTACGACCATAAAAGGAAAAAATGCACGCACAGTATGAGCGGACATCACAAAATTTCTTGCTGAAAATAAAATATTCTCTGTATTGCTTAACTTGTTGGCTATCACTCGCATCCATAATTTCCTCTACCGCCCATCTCTGATTAATTAAGCTTGGCTGTTTGAACCCAACCGAAGCTAGCACTTGAATATTTTCTTTTTCCTGCAAGCCGGGCATCGGACACAAAAAATCAATCCAGTGCAGAAGAACCATTGGTAATATACTTTCTCTAAACAAGCAATTAATGTAATTGATTATCCATATAGACTAAGAAATACCATCAGCTATATACAGACTGTGCATGCACACGAGCAGGTAAAACACAGAAGTAAAAGAAGAAAATGTGCATGAACATGTAATGGTCCTGCAGAATGCAGATATATCTATCTAGCTAGCCAATTGCCTCATGGTGGTATCTAATGATTCTTCAGGAGCACAAAAGATACATTAGTTTAGCATACCTAATTGAACATGTAAGTACTAAATGCCAGCTGCAACATTTCGACTCATGTTTGTAATTAGTTAGCACTAAATAGTAGTAATACTAATTCATTTTTTTCATAGAAGAACAACGGATATATGCATAATAAACTGATTTATCCTTCAAACACTTTGTGTCTAGGGCAGCCAGGTGCATGAACCAATTTGTCCAATGTGCTTGTTTTTATATGGAATTTTCACATAGATAACTGCAGAAAGAAACTGAGTATATGTAGATGGCTGACCTTCAGGTTTCTAGTAGTTGATACTGATCTTACTGCTAGGTATGCCCAAGTCACTGAACAGTTTAAAAACTTCATCAATCCTTGTGTCAAAATATACCATCGGTTCATAATAATAAGGTGGACGGTTCGTGATCTCCACTGTCTTAAGGTGCTCAAAGTTAAGAATAGACTGTTCTGATGTATTATCACTTCCTTCTCCTTCCACCTGGAGTGTAGGGCGGTTCTACATGAAAAAGAAAACACGGGTTAAAACTTAAAATCTTATGTGTCCTAGAGAAGTTGTAAATTGGATATGGCCACCTGTGTTATGTTTTTAATGGTGTCACATGTGTTTATGAAGTACTCCCTCTATCACAAAATAGGATGCCTATAATATTTTGATAAAGTCAAAATTCTCAAAGTTTGACCAACTGAATACAGAAAGTGTCAACATTTATAATCCCAAGGCAATATTTTTGGAACCCTCATAAAATATATTTTCTTATTATGTGCTTTTAAAATTTTACATATTAATACTTTTCTGTATAAAGTTGCTTAATTTTTTTTTTTGGCTTTGATAAAAAACTATAGGCATCTTAATTTAGGAAGGAGGGAGTATGACATATAATCATGTAGACATAAAACAATCTAGGGATTTATCTTATATTATGTCTTTGTCTACATATATGGGAATTAATATATGTCTTGAGAAACTTACTCCCTCCGTTCCATTTTTCTCGTCATATAACGACAAGAATCATGGAACGGAGGGAATGCAAGGTAATCACAATAAAACAAATGAGAAAACATGAACTTACAGTACCTTAAAATTAAGTTGCAGAATGAGGCTCTCCAATCTTGGCGTGTGGCGTAGAAGGCACTCAATGGCAGTTACATCATCATACACACACCACTCATTAAGTATCAAGGTCTTTAACTTTGGGAATGTAGGGCACCATGCCAAATCCCTTAGGAAGATTGTCTGCATGGAGTATGAACTATTGATAACAACAACCTTTTTTAAAAACTAACTAACTGAGTATAACAATTAAGTACACAGTTCAAGCTCAATACAGATTTATTGTTAGCCTAGTTATTAGCTATTTGGCATGTAGATAAAAGGTCTAGATGGTCCTAGATATCTTCCCAAGTTTTCTTTACATTTGGTAGAGATCTGAACCAATTGTCTTAAGAACAGGGAGTACTTAGAATGTGCGAGAGAAAAAGACAAAAAAATATGCAGATAAATTATTAGAAATCAAGTGCAAGGACTTGATGCAAAGTGAAAAATTAGTTGTTGACCAACACGTTTGAAAATAACAAGTGGCAACTTAATTAGCTGGTAAAAATAAATAGCTCTAGTTTGTCTATACTGATTCGACTAAATTCATAATCTTAAATTTAGCAAATCAAGGTTTCCTATTGATGGCAAATTTTATTATATTTATCTAACAACAATGTAGGACATATATGCAGTAGTTGGTATTGGGCGTGCCTGGCCCCTAGTGTGGAAGCTGCAAACATTTGTAAAATTGGACAAAGTGACAGAAGAGGAATTAAATCTACCGGCCGGCCGGGTGCATGCATAGTGCAGTTTTGCTCTAACTAGTGATGTATGCGAAGGTAAAAATAAAAACAAAGATTGGATTTGACAAACCCTTCCATCGCTCCTCGTAGCTATGAGCTCCAGGCTGGTGGCTTCCGATAATCCACGGAGAATCAAAGAGCGGCCGGCATTGGCATCACCATCGCCGCCCTCGACGAAGCCAGTAAGCTGGATGGTTGCATTGGTTAAGCAAGGCATGGTGTCGAGAGACGACGGTGCAGTACAGATCCCGTCGTGGTCACCGGATAGCTGCAGATGGCGGAGGCTCGGGGTGGAAATCCTGATCGGCGATTCTGAGGCGCAGTCCATGATATGGAGGCGCTCCAGCGAGGGCGACACGATGGCATCGCCATCGAGGCTGCAGGCAGTGAGGCTGAGGTGGAGAAGCTTCGTGCAGCAGGAGAAATCGAGGCTGCCATGGTCGAGATCGACCCCCTGGAGGCGCATCGTCGTCAGGTGCGGGGAGGCGAAAGGTTTAGGCGACCACCTATCTTGGTCGGCAGGTAAGGGGATGCGCACGGTGAGCGAGCGCGCGCGGCAAGTCGACAGAGCGTGCCTGATCCAGAGGTCGACGTGAGGGTCGAAATAGCTGTACTCGTCGTCGTCGTCGCTTATCAGCAGGTCGGCGTTGATCTCAAACGAGCGTAGCGGGGAGGCGCCATCACGGTGGAGCAGCAAGCTGTTGACGAAGAGGCGAAAGCCGTCGCCTGATCCGTTGACGCGGACGGCGGGGGTGGACCTCCACAGGTAGCGCCAGCGGCGGGCGAGCACGGCCGTCTTCACCGCATCGCGAGACGGCAGGAAGGAGAGCACGCGCAGGAGGAGATCGTCCGGCAGCGCGCCCAAGCGATCGCCGCCTCTCATGTCTTGGTCTGCCGGCTGAGGCAGGGATGGATTCAGATCTTATTTGAGAGGCTGGTTAGTTATATTGCTACTAGGATTCTCTGGCGTTTCTTAAGGCTCTAACATGCTCTAACATGGCGATAATCTCATCTCTTGGTCATCCAAACGCCAACTTACCGTGTCTAGGTCGAATGCTAAAGCTGAGTATCGTGCAGTCGCTCATGTGGTTGCCGAAAGTTGTTGGATCCGTAATCTTTTGCAGGAACTACGCCGCCCTCTTGACAGGTCCACTGTGGTGTACTGCGACAATGTGTCGGCTGTCTATTTATCTGCAAACCCGGTTCAGCATCGCCGCACGAAGCACATCGAGATCGACATTCACTTCGTCCGCGACAAGGTTCAGCTTGGCGATGTTCGTGTGCTCCACGTTTCTACAGCCACCAAAGGCCTCTCCACTGCTGCCTTCGTTGATTTTCGCTCCAGTCTCACCGTCAGAGATTTTGCCGCTCACACTGCGGGGGTGTTAGACTGAAGATAAACATGAAGTCCTATTCAGCTGGACTTCACCGTGATCCATGCAACGTGCACGTTGTGCATGCACCCTTGTAGCTAGGATCTCAACTGTATCCCGTGTGCGTGCGTTCTCTCCCTCTCTCTCTCTTTACTGCTCTATAAGTAGCATGTACTAGGTTGTATAATGATCAAGCATTGCAGTGTGGTGCACACACAAAGTCTCCGACTATACATTATTTCACTTCCACGCGCGACTTCCAAGATGGTGCCTCCTTTTACACGCTCCCTCCGCTGGCTTAGGTAGTCGGAGAGCCTCAACATCACCACCTGTGACGGCGAGCTGCAGCCACATAAGTTGATGGGCGCCACTGACATGGAGGGCAGCAAGGCGAGATTTAGTTGCTGGAGGGCAGGCACCATGAAGCAATATGTGCCGAGCTCGGCTTCACGCCTGGCGTCCCTCCGTGGGTGATGATGGTAACAACCTCAAATTATGCCCCAAGTTGCTTCAATACGTGTACCTATTCAACTGCAGCTTCTGATGCTACTTGCTATCTAGCTCGTGTTGCTGGCTCCAAGATGAATAGAGGCTGGAGTTTCGACGTTTCGTAACTGCGTGCATAATGGTTCTACTTCTAAAGCTTGCGAGCGCAAGCGGCAGCACGGTGGTCTGAAAAGGTGAAGTCCAACTGATCCCAGCACACACTAAAAATAAGCTGACAGCCAAAATTCCATCAGCTAACCAAATCGTGAATCTTGCTTGAAACAAAAATTCTAGCTGTGAGAGGTAAAAACCAGGGCACACAGATGATTGTGATGTTGGTCTGGAGATGGTGTATGCTAGTTGACTTCTGGAATATTTTCCTGGCAGTGAGGAAGCTGAGGCAATTGATTGTAGGATGGTTTACAATAGATTGGTGTATTGTTTTACTTCTCTCTGGATGGCTTACAACTTCTCTGGCTTCAACGGTGTCAACAATCAGAAAAAGGGGCTCAATGTCTCTAGATAATGTACCAATTACATAGAGCATGTGTGATGTATGCTGCTATGGCTGAAATTATCCTCGTTCTTGTGTACTGTATGTATCTAGTACTTGTAGAGTAACCTTCTCAGTAGCTAGTCGATTCCATTTTCTCTTTGTTAGGTGTGTGTGCATGTCATCCTTGATTTTCTCAGGATGGTTTACAGTGTGAATGTCATCCTTGATTTTAAAAAAAAGGATTGTAAGTTGTTATGAATGGAAATAACAGACTTTTGTGTATTTGCAATATAGCCTGGCATGAACTTACTAGAGTCAGGCCATAGTATGTGCCTACACAGTAGCGTATTTGTGTGCCATATGTCAGACATATGCAGCAGATTCAGTTATGAGTATCAAATAAGTGTTGCCGAATGGACAATTTATTTATGAAGGGATATGATAGAGAATCTATTAAGAATGGAGATTAACTTAAAGATAGATAGGTTCCATCATCTAGGATATCACTTTTGCAAACCGTTTGGCAGCAGTACAGAGATTGCAGCAATGCTGCTGATGCAAAATTCATTTGTAACTCAACTAACAGAGAAGCAAGCTCAAATTTGCTCCATTACAACTAAGACAAACACTTGGATGAAATAAAAATTTCTGATGGATTACATGAAGTCTTGTTTAACACTCGGACAAATAAAAATTTCGAAACCATTACATGAAGTCTTGATGAACATCAAATAAAATAGTGCTACTAGTAAGCCATGGCTGTTCTTGCAAGAGATGCATCTTTCTTGAATCATGATGGACCACCTGTATGCATGTCTTGCACATTCAATTCTCTTCACATTCAGGTGTAAAACTTGAACACTTCAACATAAACAATGAATTAGTAAGAACAATTATGTATAACTTAGCAAACTGAATACAACCATGATCAGTTGGAAGAAATTAACTCACAAAGAGAGGAACACTTGTTTTCTTTATGGGTGTGCTAAATCCTCCATCATTCAACTGCATTGGCAAACTATTGGTAGATTGCGTTGCTGCACAAAGCCACAAACATGTACTCCCTCCGTTCCTTTCTATAGTGCCTATTGTTTTTTGGCACGGAAATTAGCGCGAGCCATTTTTTCACACAAAACCCCCTAAAGATATCACAGACAAAATAGGAAACTGAAAACAGATCTCAGAAATACATGACCAGATCGGTTTCCAGATTTTCTGGACTTGACCTGATCAATGGAAGGGGTTCTTTGCAAAAAAAAACATAGCTTTACTCTTATATTTTGAAACAAATGCTAAAAAACAATAGGCATTATAGAAAGGAACGGAGGGAGTACATAATAAGGCTTTGAAACGAGAAGCACTCATGTGTACTGTTGGTTAACCCATGCACACAATGGAGACAATGAACACTGACACAAGAGGGTTTTCTGCTGTGTGAACAAACTACTTTGCTTCTTAATTTCTATTTATTCAACGATTACAAGGCTAACTGAAAACAAAAACTCAGGCGACAGCTAAGATGTGAGTATGTGACTGCTGCCATCCCAACACTCATCGCCTGCCACCCTACATCGCTAGCATGACCGTTTGAGTACCATGCCATTCCACGATCTGATCAGGGCTTTGATCTATTCTAACAACCTAGGACCAAGTAGAGTAGACAGTTTAACTGAAGAAAATACTAATTGTTGAAACTAGCAGACTAAACAGGTAACAGAATGTACTGACGAAGCTAAAGTTTTCTGAAGATTCTTAAACATCAGCTGGTTAACTTACACATAATTCATTCTTTTGCTATACACAACGAGTCTGCATGATGAGTGTTTGGTGTTGTGTGTTCGTATCAAGCTAGTTAACTTTTGATAATCCCTACGTGAGGCACCTAAGCAGCACTAGGAGATCGCTCGGTGCTGTTCATCACAAGAAAACACAGCAATACGGGCGTATACTATGAATGTCACCACGGATGCCACAGGCGATCCGGCAGAATCCAACTTTGTCGACCAGGATCCTATCCCGTCGAAGTGTAGGGCAATGGCGAGATCACCGTCTCTAGCTCCGGGTCGCCGCCATAGTGATCGAAAATCTAGAACTGCAGTTGAGATCGCCGGAAGGAACGTGGGGTTCGCTAGGGGTGCTGGTGCAAATTTGCAGCGTAACTAACATAGGCAGCGGGTGTGGTTTCGGAAGATTACAGCCTAAACAGCTCCCACGCTACGATTTAGATCGGTCGTCCGGAAACGCTTCGGATGCACGGATACACGAGTTGGCTGGATGCATAAGATACGGCGCCAGCACTAAATAGTAGTAATACTAATTCATTTTTTCATAGAAGAACAACGGATATATGCATAATAAACTGATTTATCCTTCAAACACTTTGTGTCTAGGGCAGCCCGGTGCATGCACCAATTTGTCCAATGTGCTTGTTTTTATATGGAATTTTAATTCACATAGATAACTGCAGAAAGAAACTGAGATATGTAGATGGCTGACCTTCAGGTTTCTCGTAGTTGATACTGATCTTACTGCTAGGTATGCCCAAGTCACTGAACAGCTTAAAAACTTCATCAATCCTTGTGTCAAAATATACCACCCGTTCATAATAATAAGGTGTATGGTTCGTGATCTCCACTGTCTTAAGGTGCTCAAAGTTAAGAATAGACTGTTCTGATGTATTATCACTTCCTTCTCCTTCCACCTGGAGTTTAGGGCGGTTCTACATGAAAAAGAAAACAAGGGTTAAAACTTAAAATCTTATGTGTCCTAGAGAAGTTGAAAATTGGATATGGCCACCTGTGTTATGTTTTTAATGGTGCCACCTGTGTTTATGAAGTACTCACCACAAAATAGGATGCCTATAATATTTTGATAAAGTCAAAATTCTCAAAGTTTGAACAACTGAATACAGAAAGTGTCAACATTTATAATCCCAAGGCAATATTTTTGGAACCCTCATAAAATATATTTTCTTATTATGTGCTTTTAAAATTTTACATATTAATACTTTTCTGTATAAAGTTGCTTAATTTTTTTTGGCTTTGATAAAAAACTATAGGCATCTTAATTTAGGAAGGAGGGAGTATGACATATAATCATGTAGACATAAAACAATCTAGGGATTTATCTTATATTATGTCTTTGTCTACATATATGGGAATTAATATATGTCTTGAGAAACTTACTCCCTCCGTTCCATTTTTCTCGTCATATAACGACAAGAATCATGGAACGGAGGGAATGCAAGGTAATCACAATAAAACAAATGAGAAAACATGAACTTACAGTACCTTAAAATTAAGTTGCAGAATGAGGCTCTCCAATCTTGGCGTGTGGCGTAGAAGGCACTCAATGGCAGTTACATCATCATACACACACCACTCATTAAGTATCAAGGTCTTTAACTTTGGGAATGTAGGGCACCATGCCAAATCCCTTAGGAAGATTGTCTGCATGGAGTATGAACTATTGATAACAACAACCTTTTTTAAAAACTAACTAACTGAGTATAACAATTAAGTACACAGTTCAAGCTCAATACAGTTTATTGTTAGCCTAGTTATTAGCTATTTGGCATGTAGATAAAAGGTCTAGATGGTCTTAGATATCTTCCCAAGTTTTCTTTACATTTGGTAGAGATCTGAACCAATTGTCTTAAGAACAGGGAGTACTTAGAATGTGCGAGAGAAAAAGACAAAAAAATATGCAGATAAATTATTAGAAATCAAGTGCAAGGACTTGATGCAAAGTGAAAAAATAGTTGTTGACCAACACGTTTGAAAATAACAAGTGGCAACTTAATTAGCTGGTAAAAATAAATAGCTCTAGTTTGTCTATACTGATTCGACTAAATTCATAATCTTAAATTTAGCAAATCAAGGTTTCCTATTGATGGCAAATTATATTATATTTATCTAACAACAATGTAGGACATATATGCAGTAGTTGGTATTGGGCGTGCCTGGCCCCTAGTGTGGAAGCTGCAAACATTTGTAAAATTGGACAAAGTGACAGAAGAGGAATTAAATCTACCGGCCGGCCGGGTGCATGCATAGTGCAGTTTTGCTCTAACTAGTGATGTATGCGAAGGTAAAAATAAAAACAAAGATTGGATTTGACAAACCCTTCCATCGCTCCTCGTAGCTATGAGCTCCAGGCTGGTGGCTTCCGATAATCCACGGAGAATCAAAGAGCGGCCGGCATTGGCATCACCATCGCCGCCCTCGACGAAGCCAGTAAGCTGGATGGTTGCATTGGTTAAGCAAGGCATGGTGTCGAGAGACGACGGTGCAGTACAGATCCCGTCGTGGTCACCGGATAGCTGCAGATGGCGGAGGCTCGGGGTGGAAATCCTGATCGGCGATTCTGAGGCGCAGTCCATGATATGGAGGCGCTCCAGCGAGGGCGACACGATGGCATCGCCATCGAGGCTGCAGGCAGTGAGGCTGAGGTGGAGAAGCTTCGTGCAGCAGGAGAAATCGAGGCTGCCATGGTCGAGATCGACCCCCTGGAGGCGCATCGTCGTCAGGTGCGGGGAGGCGAAAGGTTTAGGCGACCACCTATCTTGGTCGGCAGGTAAGGGGATGCGCACGGTGAGCGAGCGCGCGCGGCAAGTCGACAGAGCGTGCCTGATCCAGAGGTCGACGTGAGGGTCGAAATAGCTGTACTCGTCGTCGTCGTCGCTTATCAGCAGGTCGGCGTTGATCTCAAACGAGCGTAGCGGGGAGGCGCCATCACGGTGGAGCAGCAAGCTGTTGACGAAGAGGCGAAAGCCGTCGCCTGATCCGTTGACGCGGACGGCGGGGGTGGACCTCCACAGGTAGCGCCAGCGGCGGGCGAGCACGGCCGTCTTCACCGCATCGCGAGACGGCAGGAAGGAGAGCACGCGCAGGAGGAGATCGTCCGGCAGCGCGCCCAAGCGATCGCCGCCTCTCATGTCTTGGTCTGCCGGCTGAGGCAGGGATGGATTCAGATCTTATTTGAGAGGCTGGTTAACTTATATTGCTACTAGGATTCTCTGGCGTTTTTTTTTTTTTTTTTTTTTTGGAAATGTTCTCTGGCGTTTATTAAGGCTCTAAAAATGGCATTCACTACACCACATGCCTAGATTAGCGGCACTTCGGTGCAGGGGTTTTTAAAAACTGCCGCTGGAGTTTGTTTCACCGGCATATTTTGGGTTAGTGCCGCTAATGTTGGGCTAATTATCAGCAATCTACAAAAGTGCCGCTATTTTTAGGCTAATTCATGGCAATATGCGGAAAGTGCCGCTAATCTTGGGATAATCCATGGCATCCTCATAAAGTGCCGCTAATCTTGGGATAATCCGCGGCATCTTGTCTTGCGAAAAGTGCCGCTATTCTGGGGCACTACACCGCATCTGCTAGAAGTGCCGCAATTGGTTTCCGGAGAAGTGGTTCCGATTGTGGTACGTTTTTCAGAAATGCCCTCGCGATATTTACATTATGCAGTGTAGTCCCCCACCTCTCGCACCATATCGAAACCGATCCCCTATCTCACTCCGGCGACCGCGAGGGTGCGAGATCTCTCCTCCTACCCACACCCACCGTCTCCCCCCTGCTGCTTCGCCGACACAGTAAGTCCCTGCCACCGATGCCACCGGCGCCTCCATGTCGCACAACTACAGGGACACGATCCCGCTCAACGTGTCGTCGACGCAGTCAGACATCGACGAGATCGAGAGGCTACACGCCATCCGCCACCGTCCTCTGCGCAGCCATCATCCCCTACGCGCACCTACATCCCCATCTCATCCTTCCCTCTCCCGGCCTCCTCCATGCCGCCACTCCCGACGACCTCCTTTGTCCCCATCTTCGTGCTCTAGGCGCCACCAACCGCCCCGCCCACGTCGATCTCTGTGTCCATCTCGTCCGACGGCGTCGGGGGCCCGCCCATCGCGCTCACCGAGCCCGTCTGGGATACCGTCAAGCGTGACCTCGCCCGCATCATCAGCTACCTCAAGCTCGTCGTCTTACCCAACCCCTACCACGAGGACCTAGGCAAGGCGCTCAGGGACTGGGACATCTGGGGCCCTTTCTTCTTCATCCTCTTCCTCGGCGTCACCTAGTTCTGGTCCGCCTATGTGATGAAGGTACCTGCTATCCCTCTCACAACCAGATCCCCTTGTAGCCTCTGCATCTATATGTAGGTTTTATGGTAAGTTAGATCGTGTTGTACATTACTGAACTACATGACATGTAGCGTGGTTTACTTGGAGGCAAGCATCTGTGATGCAAGTTCAATGTTGCTCTTGACCGAATCTGAGGATGTAAGACGCCCAATGAAATTATTTCAGAAAGCCTTGTTTTCCTAGCTCATACAAGTGTCCTGGTTGGCATTATATATTGCTCCAGGTCATGAACACCTGGCTTAGCAACCTTTTCAATCAAGCAGCATGTCATTACTGCTGAAAATAAGATACAGTAGCATATAGTTTTAAATGTTTTAGTGGCATGTAATCATGTAATTATAACTCAGGAGTAAGCTTATTTTGATGAATACATGTGCAACACAGAGGTGCTTGTTTGCTCCCTTTCTTTTTAACATAATTTTATAATATCATAAGTTTAGTGCAAGGATGTTGTCAAATATTTTTACAGATTGTAAAATTGTTGGAGCTGAGCGTTCTTTTAGCTATCTCCCTCCACGCTTTTATTCAGGTGAAACTTTTTGTAAAGAGAGTTGATGACCCACAAGTATAGGGGATCGCAACAGTCTTCGAGGGAAGTATTACCCAATTTATTGATTCGACACAAGGGGAGACAAAGAATACTTGAAAGCCTTAACAGCGGAGTTGTCAATTCAGCTGCACTGGAAACGAGACTTGCTCGCAAGAGTTTATCGAGTAGTAACAGTTTTATAGTAGTAGCGATAGTGAAATAACAGCAGCAGAGTAACAAAGACAGCAGTAGTGATTTTAGTAAACAGCGAGGATTAAAATACTGTAGGCACGGGGACGGATAACGGGCGTTGCATGGATGAGAGAAACTCATGTAACAATCATAGCAGGGCATTTGCGAGATAATAATAAAACGGTATCCAAGTACTAATCAATCAATAGGCATGTGTTCCAATTATAGTCGTACGTGCTCGCAATGAGAAACTTGCACAACATCTTTTGTCCTACCAGCCGGTGGCAGCCGGGCCTCAAGGGAAACTACTGGATATTAAGGTACTCCTTTTAATAGAGTACCGGAGCAAAGCATTAACACTCCGTGAACACATGTGATCCTCACATCGCTACCATTCCCTCCGGTTGTCCCGATTTCGTCACTTCGGGGCCATTGGTTCCGGACAGCGACATGTGTATACAACTTGCGGGTAAGACCATAAACAATGAATATCATGATGAAATAATAACATGTTCAGATCTGAGATCATGGCACTCGGGCCCTAGTGACAAGCATTAAGCATAACAAGTTGCAACAATATCATAAAAGTACCATCTACGGACACTAGGCACTATGCCCTAACAATCTTATGCTATTACATGACCAATCTCATCCAATCCATACCATCCCCTTCGGCCTACAGCGGGGGAATTACTCACACATGGATGGGGGAAACATGGCTGGTTGATGGAGAGGCGTTGGCGGTGATGGCGGCGATGATCTCCTCCAATTCCCCGTCCCGGCGGAGTGCCAGAACGGAGACTTCTGGTTCCCGCGACGGAGTTTCGCGATGTGGCGGCGTTCTGGAGGGTTTCTGGCGACTTCGACTTCTCCCTGTGCGTTTTTAGGTCGAGGCGAATAAGTAGTCCGAAGGGGGGCGTCGGAGGCCAGCCGAGGGGGCCACACCATAGGGCCGCGCGGGCCCCCCCTGGGCCGCGCCGCCTTATGGTGTGGGGCCCTCGGGCCTCCACTTCAATTGTTCTTCTGGCTCCGTCAGTATTCTGGGAAAATAGGCCCTTTCGTCAAAATCCCGAGGTTTTTCCTGAAAGTTGGATTTCTGCACAAAAACGAGACACCAGAATCGAGTTCTGCCGAAAACAGCGTTAGTCCGTGTTAGTTGCATCCAAAATACACAAATTAGAGGCAAAACAATAGCAAAAGTGTTCGGGAAAGTAGATACGTTTTGGACGTATCAACTCCCCCAAGCTTAGCTTATTGCTTGTCCTCAAGCAATTCAGTTAACAACTGAGCGATAAAAGAACTTTCACGAACACATTTGCTCATATGATGTATATATTCTCATGATATGGCTAATACTTAAGCAGTTCATAATAAGATACATGCGAGTAAGATCATCTAACAGCTATGTCAATCATGAAGAGGTACCAACAATTAATAATAAGCATCATGAATCATGTATATAAGCGAGGATTGCAATGTTCATAAGAGAGTATGATAAAGTGGTATCTCGCTTGCTCGTATTTGATTGGCAAAGCATAAATGCCCGGGCACCTCTGGAGTTCATAGAAAGACTAGAAGTAGTGATTGTCAAAGATAAAAGTATCAAAGTTATACCACAATCAATCATATTTTGAGACAAGCATATTATACTAAGAATGACAGTTGTGCTCTCAAGAAAGTGCTCAAAGAAATAATGGAGACACAACATAAAAGTAAAAGATTGACCCTTCGCAGAGGGAAGCGAGGGATTAACATGCGCTAGAGCTTTTCATTTGTAAAGCGGGAGTAAAATTATTTTGAGAGGTGTTTGTTGTTGTCAACGAATGGTAATGGGTACACCAACTACCTCGCCAACCGGACTCCCAAGAGCGGCTCCCATGAATTATTTGCATTTTTATGTGGCACTCCTTCCCACCTTTCTTACACAAACCATGGCTAACCGAATCCTCGGGTGCCTGCCAACAATCGCATACCATGAAGGAGTGCCCTTTTAGTTTAGTTTTATTATGATGATGACACTCCCCCCAACCTTTGCTTACACAAGCCATGGCTAACCGAATCCTTCGGGTGCCGTCCAACAATCACAAACCATGGAGGAGTGTCTATTTAAGTTAATTAATTCGGGACTGGGAATCCCATTGCCAGCTCTTTTTGCAAAATTATTGGATAAGCGGATGTGCCACTATTCCATATGAGAGTCCGTCAAAAGTAAATGACAAGGTTGAAAGCTAAACACCACATACTTCCTCATGAGCTATGAAACATAAACACAAATTGAGAAGCATTTTGAAGGTTTTAAAGGTAGCGCATGAGAATTTACTTGGAATGGTTTGAAATGCCATGCATAGGTATTTATGGTGGACACTCTGGAATAACTTGGTTTTCATGTGTTTGGAGGCACGAGCAGCGTTCCCGCTCAGTACAAGTGAAGGCTAGCAAAAAGACTAGGGAGCGACAAATCAATAGAGCGATGAATCGTCATAATCATGCTTGCGGCAAAATAAATTAACTGAGGCATAAAAGTGATACAAGAACTCTGAAGCAATGTAAATCATTGAGGCTTAATTGACTTTGTTCAGTCATATGCATGCGTGAGCATGTGCCAAGTCGATATAAATGAATTATTCAGAGGAGGATACCACAATGCCATACTTACTTATGAATAAAACAATGCAAGCAAACATCCATGACATGCTACTCATATTAATAGATTGGAGCTAATCATGAGAGATCATGAACTACTAGACTTTCTTAAATGACATATACCCCACATGAACCAACTAAGCATGCTCACATGGATGAGTATATGTACAAAAATGAAAACAAATAGAGTTCATACCAGCCTCTCACCACAATCAGATTGTCGTAGATCGTCATTATTGCCCTTTCACTTGTGTAGCTTGGATAATATGAAATGAAAACCACGCTCCAGCCACCGAAGACCATTGAACTCATAATGAACTTTACAAACCAAAGAATAACAGCAAATATTTTTGGTGTTTTCGAATTTGAGATTAAGAACAAAAGGAAACAAGCAAACAAAGCAAAATCTTTTTAGGTTTTCTTATAGCAAACTAGCAATAGCAAATAAAGCGAAACAAATGCAAGAAACCAAGATAAACAAATTATGAAGAGAAACAACAGAAATATTTTTGGTCTTTTTGTGTTTTGGAAAAGGAACAAAGCGAAAGCAAGAAATAGCAAACTAAAAGAAACACAGAAAAACGAGATGGCAGAAATCTGCCAAAACCTGACAGCTGTACAGAAATCGATTTTTACAAAAATCTTACGTTGCTCAGTTCAAAAAGTGTTCAACTAATGAAAGTTAGATAATAACCTGGGGAACATGCACAAAAATTGGCTTCGCAAAATAACGTTCTGGCTGTGCGCACGAATTTTTACGGTAACAGCCCAGAATCTGTTTTCAGCCAGCACTTCCCCAAATATCATCTTCCTCTCATTAGAAAACCACTCAAAGAGACTAAACAAGTATATACAAGTATCCAGCAATCATAATATGCAAAGAATGAGTGATGCCGGTATACCTCCCCCAAGCTTAGGCTTTTGGCCTAAGTGGAGTTCAACCCCATCGAGACCATGAGGTAGTGTCTCTGTGGTACGACGAAGATGGATCATATTCCGGGTATGTGCTAGAAGAAGCACCCGGATACGTGACGGTGTAATCGTAGGAGGGCTCGGCGTCCTCGGAGTCATGCTGCTGATGGAAATTTTGTATCTTCATATGTTCATCCACCTCCTCCTTGGCCGCGCCGGCCTGTGGTGTGGCACCCTGTGGTGCCCCACATGTCATCCTCTGGTGCTCCCAGGTGCCTCGTCGAAAAATAGGACCAACGGTGTAATTTTCGCGAATTTTTGAAAACTTTGAAAAATGCACATTTCTGGGTATTAAGTTTATTATTACTGGCCAGGAAATTTTTTGAAATCTCAAATCAACTAAGAAACTTTGCAAATTAAAAATGCTACAGCAACTAAAGCAAGTGGAGGAAGAAAGAGATGTTGTTTACCTCCTCTATGCATATAAAAGGTATTTGTTAACAAGGTTGATCAAGTCTTGCCACCAAATAATTTTTACATAGCATATGAAGAAATAAACCTCAAACCAATCATGTTACCTTGAATTGTATTGATATGGATCCAATCACAAGAGTTTGATATTCTTCTTTAGGCTCATATATAGGACAATCGATGGTTCCAACTTTGATAGTTCTCACATGAGAAATTGTATTAACTCCGCACGCTTTTTCAATCCTCTTGGGGAAATAGACGGTGTGTTCCTTATCATCAACATTGAAAGTAACCTTTCCTTTATTGCAATCAATAACAGCCCCTGCGGTGTTAAGAAAAGTGAAGGAGATATGCCCTAGAGGCAATAATAAAGTGGTTATTATTTATATCTTTATGTTTATGATAAATGTTTATATATCATGCTAGAATTGTATTAACCGAAACATTAATACATGTGTGATATGTAGACAACAAGAAGTCCCTAGTATGCCTCTTAAACTAGCTTGTTGATTAATGGATGATTAGTTTCATAATCATGAACATTGGATGTTATTAATAACAAGGTTATATCATTATATGAATGATGTAATGGACACACCCAATTAAGCGTAGCATAAGATCTCGTCATTAAGTTATTTGCTATAAGCTTTCGATTCATAGTTACCTAGTCCTTATGACCATGAGATCATGTAAATCACTTATACCGGAAAGGTACTTTGATTACATCAAACACCATCTGCGTAAATGGGTGGCTATAAAGGTGGGATTAAGTATCCAGGAAAGTATGAGTTGAGGCATATGGATCAATAGTGGGATTTGTCCATCCCGATGACGGATAGATATACTCTGGGCCCTCTCGGTGGAATGTCGTCTAATGTCTTGCAAGCATATGAATGAGTTCATAAGAGACCACATACCACGGTACGAGTAAAGAGTACTTGTCGGGAGACGAGGTTGAACAAGGTATAGAGTGATACCGAAGATCAAACCTCGGACAAGTAAAATATCGCGAGACAAAGGGAATTGGTAATGTATGTGAATGGTTCATTCGATCACTAAAGTCATCGTTGAATATGTGGGAGCCATTATGGATCTCCGGATCCCGCTATTGGTTATTGGTCGGAGTGAGTACTCAACCATGTCCGCATAGTTCTCGAACCGTAGGGTGACACACTTAAAGTTGGATGTTGAAATGGTAGTTCTTGAATATGGAATGAAGTTGGAATATTTGTTCGGAGTCCCGGATGTGATCCCGGACATAACGAGGAGTTCCGGAATGGTCGGGAGAATAAGATTCATATATAGGATGTCATTTTATGTGAATAAAATGTCGCGGAAGGTTCTATGGAAGGTTCTAGAAGGTTCTAGAAAAGTCCGGAAGAAACCACCAAGGAAGGTGGAGTCCACAAGGGACTCCACCTCCATGGCCGGCCAGCCCTAGTGGGGGTGGAGTCCCAAGTGGACTCCACCATAGGGGGCCGGCCACCCCCACATGGGAGGTGGGAATCCCACCTTTGGGTGGGAGTCCTAGTTGGGCTAGGTTTGCCCCCTCCTATGGAAGGTTTTGGTTTCGGGTCTTATTCGAAGACTTGGACACCAACACTTGGGATCCACCTATATAATGAGGGGCCAAGGGAGGGGGCCGGCCACCCCCAGGACCACAAGCTGGCCGCCCCCCATAGAGTGGCCGGCCACCCCCTCCCAAACCCTAGCTTTGCTCCTCCACTTCATATTGCCCGGTTTGCTTAGCGAAGCTCCGCCGGACTTCTACACCGCCACCGACACCACGCCGTCGTGCTTGTCGGATTCAAGAGGAGCTACTACTTCCGCTGCCCGGCTGGAACGGGAGGTGGACGTCGTCTTCATCAACAACCGAACGTGTGACCGAGTACGGAGGTGCTGCCCGTTCGTGGCGCCGGAACCGATCGTGATCAAGATCTTCTACGCGCTTTTGCAAGCGGCAAGTGAACGTCTACCGCAGCAACAAGAGCCTCATCTTGTAGGCTTTGGAATCTCTTCAAGGGTGAGACTCGATACCCCCTCGTTGCTACCGTCTTCTAGATTGCATCTTGGCTTGGATTGCGTGTTCGCGGTAGGAAAATTTTTGTTTTCTATGCAACGTTATCCTACGGTGGTATCGAGCCGTGTCTATGCATAGATGGTTGCACGAGTAGAACACAATGGTTTGTGGGCGTTGATGCTCTTGTTATCTTTAGTTGAGTACTTTGCATCTTTATGGCATAGTGGGATGAAGCGGCTCGGACTAACTTTACATGACCGCGTTCATGAGACTTGTTCCTCGTTCGACATGCAACTTGTATTGCATAAGAGGCTTTGCGGGTGTCTGTCTCTCCTACTATAGTAAAGATTCAATTTACTCTTCTATTGACAACATTAGTATCAACGTTGTGGTTCATGTTCGTAGGTAGATTAGATCTATATCGAAAAACCCTAAACCACGTAAAATATGCAAACCAAATTAGAGAGCGTCTAACTTGTTTTTGCGGGGTTTGGTGATGTGATATGGCCATAATGTGATGATGAATATGTATGAGATGATCATTATTGTATTGTGGCAACCGGCGGGAGCCTTATGGTTGTCTTTAAATTTCATGTTGAGTAGTATTTCAAAGTAGTTGTAATAGTTGCTACATGGAGGACAATCATGAAGACGGCGCCATTGACCTTGGTGCTTCGCCGACGATGATGGAGTTCATGCCCGAAGATGATGGAGATCATGTCCGTGCTTTGGAGATGAAGATCAAAGGCGCAAAGACAAAAGGGCCATATCATATCACATATGAGCTGCATGTGATGTTAATCCTTTTATGCATCTTATTTTGCTTAGATCGCGACGGTAGCATTATAAGATGATCCCTCACTAAAATCTCAAGATAATAAAGTGTTCATCCTTAGTAGCACCGTTATCAAGTCTTGTCGTTTCGAAGCATCTCGTGATGATCGGGTGTGATAGATTCAATAAGTACATACAACGGGTGCAAGACAGGTTTTGCACATGCGGATACTAAGGTGGCCTTGACGAGCCTAGCATGTACGGACATGGTCTCGGAACACATGATACCGAAAGGTAGAGCATGAATCATATGGTTGATATGATGAACACTTTGAGTGTTCGCCAATGAAATCACACCTTTTCTCGTGATGATCGGGTTTAGGTGCGGTGGATTTGGTTCGTGTGATCACTAAGACAATGCGAGGGATATTGTTTTGAGTGGGAGTTCATCTAGATTTTTAATTATGTAGAATTAAAATTTGAACTCAATTTGTCATAAACTTAGTCTAAACTATTGCAAATATATGTTGTAGAGATGGCGTCCCCAATCAATTTTAACCGGTTCCTAGAGAAAGAAAAGCTTAAGAGCAACGGTAGCAACTTCACCGACTGGTTCCGTCATGTGAGGATCTTCCTCTCTGGCGGAAATCTGCAATATGTGCTTGATGCACCGCTAGGTGACCCTCCTGCAGAACCTGAAACCGATGAAGTAAAAGCTGTTTACGCGACTCGGAAAACTCGGTACTCTCAAGTTCGGTGTGCCATCTTATGCGATCCGGAATCCGATCTTCAAAAACGTTTTGAGCACCACGATCCTCATGAGTTGATGAAAGAGTTGAAGACTATTTTTGAGACTCATGCGGCCGTGGAATGCTATGAAGCATCGAAACAATTTTTCAGGCTGTATGATGGAAGAAGGCAGCTCCGTTAGTGAGCACATGCTCGCCATGACCGGGCATGCGAAGAAACTCGGTGACTTGGGAATAGTGATTCCTAATAGGCGGGAATTAATCGTGTCCTTCAATCACTGCCACCAAGTTACAAGAACTTTGTGATGAACTACAATATGCGAGAACATGAACAAGGAGTTACACGAACTCTTTGGCATGCTAAAAGCTGCTGAGATTGAGATCAAGAAAGAGCACCAAGTGTTGATGGTCAACAAGACCACCGAGTTTCAAGAAACAGGGCAAGTCTAAGGGAAAATTCAAGAAGGGTGGCAAGAAAGCTGCCACGCCTCCTGTGAAACCTAAGAACGGCCCTAAGCCCGATGCTTGAGTGCTATTCTGCAAGGAGAAGGGACACCGGAAGCGTAATTGCTCCAAGTATCCGGCTGATCCGAAGAGCGGCCTTGTCAAGAAGAAGAAAGAAGGTATATATGATATACATGTTATAGATGTTCATTTCACTGGTTCTCGTTCTAGTACACGGGTATTTGATACTGGTTCGGTTGCTCATATTTGTAACTCGAAACAGGAACTAAAGAATAAACGACAACTGCTTGAAGGATGAAGTGACGATGCGCGTTGGAAACGGATCCAAGGTCAATGTGATCGCGAGTCGGCACACTTCCTCTACATCTACCTTCGGGATTAGTTTTAAGCCTAAATAATTGTTATTATGTACTGCGTTGAGCATGAACATTATATCTGGATCTTGTTTAATGCAAGACGGTTATTCATTCAAGTCCGAGAATAATGGTTGTTCTATTTTTATGAATAATATCTTTTATGGTCGAGCACCACAAAAGAATGGCTTATTTCGTTAGATCTCGATAGTAGTGATACGCATATACATAACATTGATGCTAAGCGAATTAAATTGAATGATAATTCTACTTATATGTGGCATTGTCGTCTTGGTCATATTGGAGTGAAACGCATGAAGAAACTCCATACTTGATGGATTACTAGAATCACTTGACTTTGAGTCACTTGATAGATGCGAAGCATGTCTGATGGGAAAAATGACTAAGACTCCATTTTCTGGTATGATGGAGCGAGCTACTAACTTATTGGAAATCATACATACCGATGTGTGCGGACCAATGAGCGTAGCATCGCGCGGTGGTTATCGTTATGTTCTAACCTTCACAGATGATCTGAGTAGATATGGGTATATCTATTTCATGAAACATAAATCCGAAACTTTCGAGAAGTTTAAGGAATTCCAAAGTGAAGTAGAAAATCAACGTAACAAGAAGATTAAATTTCTACGATCTGATCGTGGAGGTGAATATCTGAGTTATGAGTTTGGCATGCATTTAAAGAAATGCGGAATACTTTCACAATTGACACCACGGGAACACCACAACGAAACGGTGTGTCCGAACGTCGTAATCGAACTCTCTTAGATATGGTTCGTTCTATGATGTCTCTTACTGATTTGCCGTTATCTTTTTGGAGTTATGCATTAGAGACAGCCGCATTCACTTTAAATAGAGCACCATCAAAATCCGTAGAAACGACACCGTATGAATTATGGTTTAATAAGAAACCTAAGGCAGTCGTTCTCGAAAGTTTGGGGTTGCGAAGCCTATGTAAAAAAGTTACAACCGGACAAGCTAGAACCCAAAGCGGAGAAATGCGTCTTCATAGGATACCCTAAGGAAACTATAGGGTACACTTTCTATCACGGATCCGAAGGCAAAATCTTTGTTGCTAAGAACGGAACCTTTCTTGAGAAAGAATTTCTCACTAAAGAAGTGATTGGAAGAAAAGTAGAACTCGATGAGATTGATGAATCTATACTCGTTGATCGGAGTAGCGCGATGCCGGAAGTTGTACACTGTACCGCCTACACCGGCAACGAGAGGAAGCAAATGATAATGATCATGAAACTTCGAACGAGGAAACTATCGAACCTCGCGGATCGACAAGGGAACGTACCACTCCTGATTGGTTTGATCCTTGTCTAAATGTCATGATTGTGGATAACAATGATGAGGACCACTGCGACGTATGAAGAAGCGATGATGAGCCCGGATTCCAACAAATGGCAAGAAGCCATGAAATCCGAAATGGGATCCATGTATGATAACAAAGTATGGACTTTGGTAGACTTACACGAGAGCCGAAAGGCTGTCGAGAATAAATGGATCTTCAAGAGAAAAACAGATGCGATGGTAATATTACTTGTCTATAAAGCTCGACTTGTCGCAAAGGGTTTCCGACAAATTCAAGGAGTTGACTACGATGAGACTTTCTCACCGGTAGCGAAGCTAAAATGCAGTGAGGATTTTGTTAGCAATAGCTGCATTTTTCGATTATGAGATTTGGCGAGATGGATGTCAAAACGGCATTCCTTAATGGAGACATTGAGGAAGAGTTGTATATGGTACAACCCAAAGGTTTTGTCGATCCTAAAAATGCTGACAAAGTATGCAAACTTCGGCGTTCAATCTATGGACTGAAGCAAGCATCAAGAAGTTGGAACCGACGCTTTGATAAGGTGATCAAAGACTTCGGGTTTATACGGTGTCATGGAGAGGCTCTGTATTTACAAGAAAGTGAGTGGGAGCTACAGTAGCATTCACGATATTATATGTAGATGACATATTATTGATCGGGAATGATATAGAACTATTAAGCGATGTTAAGGGTTATTTGAATAATAGTTTTTCAATGAAAGACCTTGGTGAAGCATCATATATATTAGGCATCAAGATTTATAGAGATAGATCAAGACGCCTAATAGGGCTATCACGAGTACATATACTGGACAAGATTCTAAAGAAATTTAGAATGGACGAAAGTAAGAAAGGGTTCTTACCTATGTTACCGGGCAAGGTATTGAGTAAGACTCAAGGACCGGCTACGGCAGAAGAAAGAGAAAGGATGAATAATATCCCCTATGCCTCGGCGATAGGATCTATCATGTATGCCATGCTATGTACTAGACCGGATATAGCACATGCTTGTTAGTTTGACTAGCGAGATATCAAAGTGATCCAGGAATGGAACACCTGGACAGCGGTCAAGAATATCCTGAAGTACTTGAAAAGAACTAAGGATATGTTTCTTTGTTATGGAGGTGACCAAGAGCTCGTTGTAAACGGTTACACCGATGCAAGTTGGAACACTGATCACGATGACTCTAAGTCACAATGCGGGTACGTGTTTATATTGAATGGTCTTTCACGATAAGCTGGGCAAGCTCGAAGCGAGTGCACGGTGGCGAAGTCTTCAACGGAATCGAGTACATAGCGGCTTCGGAGGCTTCATCAGAAGCGGTATGGATGAAGAGGTTCATTGTAGAGCTCGGTGTGGTTCCTAGTGCATTGGACCCATTAATCATTTACTGTGATAACATGGGTGCCATCGCCAATGCACAAGAACCAAGGTCACACAAGAGGCTGAAGCATATCAAGCTGCGTTACCACTCGATTCGCGAGTACATCGAAGATGGAGAAGTAAAGATTTGCAAAGTACACACTGATGCTGAATGTAGCAGATCCGTTGACTAAAGCTCTCCCTAGGGCGAAGCATGACCAACACCCGAATGCCATGGGTGTTAGGTATATTACTATGTAATCTAGATTATTGACTCTAGTGCAAGTGGGAGGCTGAAGGAGATATGCCCTAGAGGCAATAATAAAGTGGTTATTATTTATATCTTTATGTTTATGATAAATGTTTATATATCATGCTAGAATTGTATTAACAGAAACATTAATACATGTGTGATATGTAGACAACAAGAAGTCCCTAGTATGCCTCTTAAACTAGCTTGTTGATTAATGGATGATTAGTTTCATAATCATGAACATTGGATGTTATTAATAACAAGGTTATATCATTATATGAATGATGTAATGGACACACCCAATTAAGCGTAGCATAAGATCTCGATCATTAAGTTATTTGCTATAAGCTTTCGATTCATAGTTACCTAGTCCTTATGACCATGAGATCATGTAAATCACTTATACCGGAAAGGTACTTTGATTACATCAAACACCACTCTGCGTAAATGGGTGGCTATAAAGGTGGGATTAAGTATCCAGGAAAGTATGAGTTGAGGCATATGGATCAATAGTGGGATTTGTCCATCCCGATGACGGATAGATATACTCTGGGCCCTCTCGGTGGAATGTCGTCTAATGTCTTGCAAGCATATGAATGAGTTCATAAGAGACCACATACCACGGTACGAGTAAAGAGTACTTGTCGGGGAGACGAGGTTGAACAAGGTATAGAGTGATACCGAAGATCAAACCTCGGACAAGTAAAATATCGCGAGACAAAGGGAATTGGTAATGTATGTGAATGGTTCATTCGATCACTAAAGTCATCGTTGAATATGTGGGAGCCATTATGGATCTCCGGATCCCGCTATTGGTTATTGGTCGAGTGAGTACTCAACCATGTCCGCATAGTTCTCGAACCGTAGGGTGACACACTTAAAGTTGGATGTTGAAATGGTAGTTCTTGAATATGGAATGAAGTTGGAATATTTGTTCGGAGTCCCGGATGTGATCCCGGACATCACGAGGAGTTCCGGAATGGTCCGGAGAATAAGATTCATATATAGGATGTCATTTTATGTGAATAAAATGTCGCGGAAGGTTCTATGGAAGGTTCTAGAAGGTTCTAGAAAAGTCCGGAAGAAACCACCAAGGAAGGTGGAGTCCACAAGGGACTCCACCTCCATGGCCGGCCAGCCCTAGTGGGGGTGGAGTCCCAAGTGGACTCCACCATAGGGGGCCGGCCACCCCCACATGGGAGGTGGGAATCCCACCTTTGGGTGGGAGTCCTAGTTGGGCTAGGTTTGCCCCCTCCTATGGAAGGTTTTGGTTTCGGGTCTTATTCGAAGACTTGGACACCAACACTTGGGATCCACCTATATAATGAGGGGCCAAGGGAGGGGCCGGCCACCCCAAGACCACAAGCTGGCCGCCCCCCATAGAGTGGCCGGCCACCCCTCCCAAACCCTAGCTTTGCTCCTCCACTTCATATTGCCCGGTTTGCTTAGCGAAGCTCCGCCGGACTTCTACACCGCCACCGACACCACGCCGTCGTGCTTCGTCGGATTCAAGAGGAGCTACTACTTCCGCTGCCCGCTGGAACGGGAGGTGGACGTCGTCTTCATCAACAACCGAACGTGTGACCGAGTACGGAGGTGCTGCCCGTTCGTGGCGCCGGAACCGATCGTGATCAAGATCTTCTACGCGCTTTTGCAAGCGGCAAGTGAACGTCTACCGCAGCAACAAGAGCCTCATCTTGTAGGCTTTGGAATCTCTTCAAGGGTGAGACTCGATACCCCCTCGTTGCTACCGTCTTCTAGATTGCATCTTGGCTTGGATTGCGTGTTCGCGGTAGGAAAATTTTTGTTTTCTATGCAACGTTATCCTACAAAAAGGTCTCCCAAGAATAATAGACATATTATCATCTTCAGGCATTTCCAACACAACAAAATCAGTTAATATCAAGCAGTTATTAGTAACTTGAACAGGAACATCCTCACATATACCAACAGGAATAGCAGTAGATTTATCAGCCATTTGCAAAGATATATCAAGTCGGTATCAACTTATCTAAGTAAAGTCTCTTATAAAGAGAAAAAGGCATTACACTAACACCGGCTCCCAAGTCACATAGAGCAGTTTTAACATAATTATTCTTAATAGAACAAGGAATAGTAGGTATACCTGGGTCGCCCAACTTCTTTAGAACTTTGCCATTGAAAGAGTAATTAGCAAGCATAGTGGAAATTTTCTCATTGGGGATTTTCCTTTTGTTAGTAACAATATCTTTCATATACTTTGAATAAGGAGGATATTTAATAGCATCGGTCAAAGGGATTTGCAAGAATAAAGGTTTCATCCAATCACAGAATTTATTATAGTGTTCTTCTTCCTTTGATTTTAGTTTCTTAGCAGGAAAAGGCATTTGCTTTTGCACCCAAGGTTCTCTTTCATTACCATGTTTCTCAGCAATAAAATCTTCTTTAGTATACTTTTTATTTTTAGCATGCTTTTCGTGTTCTTTTTCAACCTCTTCTTTATCGGGAGCATCATTCTTATCATTATCTTTATCATGTTCATTACCACTTTCGGTTCCAGCATCGAAATAGAAATACTATTAGGATCATTAACAGAGTTCAGAGGATTCTACAACATGTTTATGTTTCTTTTTCTTTTTCTTAGAATGAGCTCTAGGTTCAATGCGTTGAGAATCTTGTTCAATTCTTTTGGGATGCCCTTCGGGATATAGAGGATCCCGGGTAGAGACACCACCTCTAGTTGTTACTTCATAAGCATGTTTTTCTTTAGCATTATTTCCTAACAAGTCATTTTGCACTTTAGTAAGTTGATCAATTTGAGTTTGAACCATATGAAAATGTTTAACAAGCATCTTAACATCATTGGAGGTTCTCTCCACAATATCATGCAATTCACTAATAGCTTGAGAATTTTCCATTAGATGATTCTCTACTCTCATATTAAATTTTTCTTGCTTAACAATATAATTATCAAACTCATCTAAGCATTGCGCAGGAGGTTTTGAATACGGAATATCTTCCCTAGTAAAGCGTTGAAGGGAATTTACCTCAATCATGGATGAAGGGGGAATTATCTCACATATATCTTCTATGGGAGGTAGATTCTTCACATCTTCAGATTTAATACCTTTCTCCTTGAGAGACTTCTTGGCTTCCCTCATATCTTCATCATTCAATTTAATTAAACCCCTCTTCTTCACTATTGGCGTTGGAGTTGGTTCAGTGCGTAGTCCAATCATCATAATTCCGGCCTATTTTAGCCAATAATTCTTCGACGTCGTCCGGAGTTCTTTTCCCGAAAACACAACCAGCACAACTATCCAGGTATGCCCTAGACTCAATGGTTAGTCCACTATAAAATATATCAAGTAAATCATGCTTTTCTAAATCATGGTCGAGCAGAGCTCTAATAAGAGAGAAAAATCTTGCCCAAGCCTCAGGCAATTTCTCTTCATCTCCTTGATCAAAATTATAAACTCTCTGCAAAGCAGCATGTTGAGCACTAGCAGGAAAGTACTTCCGGAAGAAAACAGCAAGCAATTCTTTTGGACTTTTAATAAAACTAGGTGGCAAACTATTATACCAAGTTTTAGCGTCATCCTTTAATGAGAATGGAAAGATTTTAGCAACAAAGTAAGTACACTTCTAACATCATCAGAAAACAAGCTACTCAAAGTAGATAACTCAGTCATGTGTTCAACAGCGACTTTCTTTTTCGAGTACCACAAAAGGGTGTTTTCTCAACAATAGCTATATGAGATAGATCAAGAGAAAAATCATAATCTTTATCCCTAATGTTTATAGGAGATGTGGCAAATTTAGGATCGGGAGACAGTTTATATCTAACGTGTATGTTCTGCAAGCAACTTTTTAATTTTTCTTGCATCAGTAGTAGCATGGCATTTTTCAATAAAATCATCATCAAGTTCCACATAATCTTCATCAAGATCATCACTAGAGTATTCAAATTCAGGTGAATTAACAGGTGTAGTAACATCAGGAGTTTCAGTATTTTCAATTTGTCTAGACCTAGCAATTGTAGTATCTAGAAAAGTTCCCAATGAACCACTATCATCAAGCACAGCAGAAATATTATCGATATTATGAGAGCTTTCAGATTCAGCAGAAGTACCAGCATTTGAAGCATGTGGCGGTGAAACAAGTTTATCAATCACAGATGGTGAATCAAGAGCAGCAGAGGTACTCAGAGTTGTACTTTTTCTTGTAGTGGATGGTAATATGGCGACCTTAGTATCGCGAGTTTTACCCATGATGGAGAATTTGCAGCGAACAATATTAATCCAAGTGAACTTCCAAATAAAGCTATGCTCCCCGGCAACGGCGCCAGAAAATAGTCTTGATGACCCACAAGTATAGGGGGTGTATCGTAGTATCTTCGAGGGAAGTATTACCCAATTTATTGATTCGACACAAGGGGAGACAAAGAATACTTGAAAGCCTTAACAGCGGAGTTGTCAATTCAGCTGCACCTGGAAACAGACTTGCTCGCAAGAGTTTATCAAGTAGTAACAGCTTTATAGTAGTAGCGATGAGTGAAATAACGAAGCAGTGAGTAACAAAGACAAGCAGTAGTGATTTTAGTAAACAGCAGGATTAAAATATCGTAGGCACGGGGACGGATAACGGGCGTTGCATGGATGAGAGAAACTCATGTAACAATCATAGCAGGGCATTTGCAGATAATAATAAAACGGTATCCAAGTACTAATCAATCAATAGGCATGTGTTCCAATTATAGTCGTACGTGCTCGCAATGAGAAACTTGCACAACATCTTTTGTCCTACCAGCCGGTGGCAGCCGGGCCTCAAGGGAAACTACTGGATATTAAGGTACTCCTTTTAATAGAGTACCGGAGCAAAGCATTAACACTCCGTGAACACATGTGATCCTCACATCGCTACCATTCCCTCCAGTTGTCCCGATTTCTGTCACTTCGGGGCCATTGGTTCCGGACAGCGACATGTGTATACAACTTGCAGGTAAGACCATAAACAATGAATATCATGATGAAATAATAACATGTTCGGATCTGAGATCATGGCACTCGGGCCCTAGTGACAAGCATTAAGCATAACAAGTTGCAACAATATCATAAAAGTACCATCTACTGGACACTAGGCACTATGCCCTAACAATCTTATGCTATTACATGACCAATCTCATCCAATCCCTACCATCCCCTTCGGCCTACAGCGGGGGAATTACTCACACATGGATGGGGGAAACATGGCTGGTTGATGGAGAGGCGTTGGCGGTGATGGCGGCGATGATCTCCTCCAATTCCCGTCCCGGCGGAGTGCCGAACGGAGACTTCGGTTCCCGCGACGGAGTTTCGCGATGTGGCGGCGTTCCGGAGGGTTTCCGGCGACTTCGACTTCTCCCCGTGCGTTTTAGGTCGAGGCGAATAAGTAGTCCGAAGGGGGCGTCGGAGGCCGGCCGAGGGGGCCACACCATAGGGCCGCGCGGGCCCCCCCCGGGCCGCGCCGCCTTATGGTGTGGGGCCCTCGGGCCTCCACTTCAATTGTTCTTCCGGCTCCGTCGCATTCTCGGGAAAATAGGCCCTTTCGTCAAAATCCCGAGGTTTTTCCCGAAAGTTGGATTTCCGCACAAAAACGAGACACCAGATCAGTTCTGCTGAAAACATCGTTAGTCCGTGTTAGTTGCATCCAAAATACACAAATTAGAGGCAAAACAATAGCAAAAGTGTTCGGGAAAGTAGATACGTTTTGGACGTATCAAGAGTTTCGTGAGTGGAAGGAGCTGTTTGCTATATCATTGTATTTGTAGAAACTACACTGGAGTGCAATGCATTACTCGGACAACACTTGTTTACATTATATGCAATTGAACTTGATGTTTTGGAGAACATTTGAATGTAATGTTCATAGTTGTGAAGAAGAAGTCACTTGAACTAATCTTTGTGCGAAACAGACAAATCATTTTTTTTTTGCTGTAACAAGTTTGTTTGCCTATAGTTTTCACATATTGAGCGAGTTACTGTATTTCCCAAATTCATATTTGTTTGTTTTGTTATATATTATAATTTATACCAAATACTACTATATGTGTTAACAATAATTTGAGCCTATCATTACAGCTGATAATAGTATAATTGCGTATACATTTTAATCCTAATGTTATTACTTCGGACCCTTATACTGAGGTTCCTGTGGTTGCTGCGGATTCAGTAAGTTCAACAACATACGGTGAGATTGTTACAGATCATCGTCGACGGAAATTGTGATATTGCTTGTGAGACAGGTCGCAAGCATTCACTTCAAGAACTTTGTTTCGAAAGCCTGTCACCTATTGATCCTGGTATGTGGATGCTAGTAGCTGAGCACTGACTCTCCTTTTTCCCGATAACTAACATTTTTTTCCTTTCTGTATGCAAACAATTCCGGAAGCCGACAAGTCCACGGATCGTGAGAATATACTGGGCTTTGTTACTCGAGCTAACGCCACCGCTAAGGTTAATAACCTTGTTGCAATCTACCTTCCCTTTTCTTAACAAGTAAACATTTTCCTGTCATAGCTTCTTGATAGAATTGTAGTGCACTGCGAGTATGTGTTTGGTTACGCTGGTATATTGATGGTTCTTTTTACTGGATAAATTGAACTCTAGGACATGTAGTTTTGAGTAATGTATTCACCGTGTTTATTGTTGTGGGATATCACTTATTTTCCTTTACCTCGTCGAGGGAAAATGGGCACCATGTTAGGTTTCTGTCTAATAGTAATAGAAGCAGTTAATTGCGATTACTGAAGGATCTGCAATCATTTTCCATTTTCCGTGTAATAGAAACCAATATGTAGTAAAATAATACTCCCTTTGTCCCTAGTTATAAGGTGTATAGTTTTTCGAGAAAAGACTCCAAAATATAAGGTATATTGCCTTGGGAAACCTGTGTGGATTTTTTTAGGGATTTTCTTGTGTTTTCTTATTTTGAAAGCTCCTCTATTTTATGATGTTAATTGTCCAAGATCAATCCCGCCAAAACCTTGTGTAGTTTTATCTTCATGCGTGTTTCTTAATTTTCGCGCCAAAAACTATACACCTTATATCTAGAAACGGATCGAGTATTGATTGTGCCTTCACGAAACACATACAATACAAACCATTCTAACTAGAATTTCGTTAGTTCTGTAAAAAAAATTATGGCCACTTTTCCTTTGTATGAAACCTCCATTTGTTGAGAAGCCTCCTACAAAATGTTTCCTAAGGTTGTAAGGTGGACACACGGCATTGTTTTTTTGCAAAGCATACCAACTCATAAATTTTTGCCTTTAGAGTGTTTCACTAATCAGCTAACAGGGAACTAATTGTGCATTATCCACCAAACTGGAAGTACTCCATTGTGCAAACGGAGGTGAGAAATTGGGAGGATTCACTAATCATTGGCTGCAGTGTGGTCATCGAGCGGCCGAATAGCTTGTCGGTGGCAACAGCCCCTGCCACGGGTGTAGAGGCAGTCCACGACCGGAAGCGGGGGAACATCGTATGCCGCGGGGGAGCGGCCGAGGAGCGGTGGAGAAGCGGCAGCGGATGCGGGACACCGGCGGAGGAGTGGTGTCTGCTTCGGGGGAGCGCCCGAGAAGCAGTGGAGTAGCGGCGGAGGATGCAGGGGAGCGGCGGCTGATGATGCAGGGGCGTGGCAGCGGCACCATGGAGGAACCCTAGCGCTCTGGGTAAACTCGGGTCTGTTTGCTGTAGAGGCGAGCATCAGATTGGTTTTCTTTTTTAGACAGCCAAGCGCTTTATCTAGGGGAGTGGCAATCTCATGTAAATAGAAGGGAAAAGCAGAGTCAACATACCGATGCGGTGTTCCAACGCAGAAGCTCGGAAAACTGCCTCCGAGCAGTTTCTGGAATTGCACGCGAGCGTAGCTTCTCGGTCAAAATAAGCGACGAAGGAGCCGGAGATTTCTTTTGGGCTGCAGCTGCCCACCACCCTGATGCCCTCCCACAAGCCCAAAAGAAGTCACCCTTAGAGTGTTTCAATGGCAGCATACGTGGGCCGCTTCTCCTTGTTCCCCATCAGTACCTCCACTGACTCCACGGATGCCTCGCCGGCTGCAGCCTCGGAGCGGCAAAAACGAGGAGATGCCTCATCACCGGAATCAAATGGCCTAGGGAGGCGGAGTAGTCAACTCTCAACCGAGCCTAAAAAGTTGTGGCCACGGCAGCAGTGTCCCGCCGATGCCGGAGTCAAAGTAGCCGCCATTGAGCAGGTTGGATCGAGCCAGCAGCCACGCGAAAGGTGAGCCAAGATAGGGGCACCGAGATGAAGCGGGTGTTCATGGGGCTGAGGTCGCCAGCGCATGTGGCAAGCCACCGCTGCTGAGGGCAATCCCACACCGCATCCCCGATGCGTGCGGGTAGGGTTTACTGCATGGTATGTGCGATGACACAATCCAGACATCATGGAATCAACGGAGGAGGCCCAGACGATGTCGGGCCGTTGAGAATCAACGCAGGAGGTGGCAGAAGTGGTTTGAATCGGCGGAGTCATTTTGGCTGTAGAATAGTAGGGAGAGAAAGATTGAAAAGAAGAGATAGCAGATAGGGGAGGAGTTGAGAGAAGAGCAGCCGGGCAGGCCACGCCACGCGCAATCTGTAAGAGTCCCGCAAGTCGGTTCGCCTACAGTCGATATCCAAGCTTGTACGAGCAGGTGGTCAGATGACCAAAGCAAACTTCCTAGCATGTAGGACCCGTGACATCAACCTCTAAAACGTCCACACACTAGCAGATGCAAGATGCTAGATGCTGGGAGCTTAGAGCTCTTAGGGATTGTACTCAATTGAGTTAGGAATCGATCTCTTTTCCATAGCCGGCATTTGGAACGAGACGGTGCGAATCCTTTCCTTTGACATAAGCGGTGGCAGTTTATGTAATCTCAACTGAAATATAAGGATAGAAAAATGGAACAACAAAAAGCTTTTTTGCTTTTATTATTAGGTACAAAAGAACACAAGTTTACCATCGCGAGTTCACGGTAGATTTTACACAACACGAGTTCATTGTCAACATAATTTACATAAATGATTAATGTCATCATCAACACATACAAAGTACGATATAGACATAGATTAGTACTCCCCTAGATCATACCCTAAGGTGGATGCAGAAGTAAGACGTAGTGGTAGCACTTCACCCGTGATGAAAAGGCGGCAGCGCTAAACTAAAGACGTTGTGCATGCGGTGCTTAACTATGTGCCAGGACGCCGACTTCACTATGCGCACGAGCTCTCTGATCCGAACCGAGCAAATACATGGATCTGCTGGGGACGCATTGAGTAAAAATCCGAAAAATGACAGAAGTTTGCTGGGTTTAGGCACTTATCTGGAATCGATCGGTGCAAAAAAAAAACCCTTCCTGCATTGAATTACTCTTGATAGTCAATGAAATGCATGCCAACTAGTTTGAGCGTTGCCCTTTAACACCAATCGAATTATTAATAAATTTTCTAACGGTGAAATTATGAAATTAATTATGGCCAATATTAAATCATCGAAAAAATTATAATGCAAGAAATAACCCTTTACATATCTTTTCAAATAGCAAAACAACATGATGTCGTGCGGAGGTGTCAACACCCGGATTTTTAAGTCCAGATGCCTGTTATGCCATACATCGCAATCCCAGGAATATTGTTGTTGCGAGACATAACAGTTGAATATCATAAGTCATCATTCATTACATATCATAGTCGTCTTACAAATAGATCACATGATCCAATATTACAATAATAGTTGAACTACTGTTTCAACACACATCACAAATACATAGCGGAAGCGTAGATCGAAGGGGACTCTATAGTCCACGAGGCCAACGCTTGACGTCAGGAGTAGTCCTAGTTGTCGTAGACGTCCTGCTGTCCATCCTCTTCATAATGCTGCTCCTCTTCATAGTCTGGCCATTTGAATAGCCAGGGACACAGCCGTGAGTACTTTAAAGTACTCGCAAACTAATACTAATGTAAGTACGAACAGTTCTGGTAAGGGGGTGCTAAGCTCTAGTTTCTTTTGCATAAAGCCAAATTTTAGTTCACAAGTATTTGAAATCAAAACCTTTCATGTGCTAACTAACTCAAGTGGGAACATTAGTGTCATTCCCACAACCTTTGTTGTAATTCAAGTCAAACTCAACATTCACCTTTCAAAAGCAAAAATCACAAGTCATATGTCACATTTTTGAAAATGGTCTGATGAAGGAACAGTATGGCCTTTCCAACCGTCCTTAACCGTGGACGCGGCTATTCGAATAGGTTTACACTCGCGGAGGTTGTACACTTGTGCCACAACTTTTGATTACATCCGTCGGGGTAACCCCGAATAATCGTAACTCGATACGCGGATCATCAACCATAACCTTTTACTTACATATCCTAGTATAGGTACCTCTCCCCATGAGCTTGGCCTCCCAGTGAAGACCGATCGTCAACTCTGGGAACCGCACGAGGCTTGGGCCGGACATTCACCTCATCTTTAACGTCGTTTCTTTTGTTGTGGAGGCAGCTTTCGGCATAACCCCGATGACGCTTGTTTAGAGGGAACCCATACTAAGACACATAAACTTCCAGTTAAGCCCTACCCATAATCAGGTATTGTGGGGGTACTTGTAAATTGGAATGGTATCGCATCCGAACCCAACCATCGGTTTCGTAAAATTCACCAAGTCCTTCTCAAGTCATATTCACCTTCAAAATCTTTCAATAGAATGAATCATCATTCCAAGGTTTTCAAAGTCATTTCATTGCACATATTCCCATCGAGATTAGTCACTTTTATTTATTTAGCAATAGCAACTAGTCATGAGGGGTGCTATCTAGCTTTGTTTGCTTTAGGCTAAAATTTGATGCTCTTGTTCTATTCTAGCCTAAGTGAATCATAAATCAAAAGTAAGCTTTGAAAAACAATAAGCAAAATAATTGCAAGGTAAAAACAGGGGATAGGTTTATTGGACATAAAAATAAATGGTGATGGTGCCTTGCTCTTGTAGAGCTTTGCACTTGGGACTTTGCAAGAGTGTTAGCTTGCCTTGGTTGGTGTATTGATCAAAATGTTCCTCCTTCTTCTTCGTAGATGTTCTCGTCGTCCCCTTCGTAGCCTTCGGCACTAGCGTCTATAAATACGAATACGGGGTATACAATCACCACACAAGTTCAAGAGCTATAAAAAGCACACACATAAATCACACCAACTATTCTAGCATTATCACCTTGTCATCATGTGGGTTGATATGGTTTTATTCTTAAGAAAAATAATTTCCTCTCATTATATATGTAAATGATAGTCTCCTTTTAATTCTTGAGGAATAATTTCCTCTCATTGAATCTTCTTAAGATTTAATTTCTCAAACCATCACACATGAATTTATGTTGACCTAAGTCAACCATTCATCATCATCATTTGAGAAAATGATTTAAATGAGGTAGAGATACCTCATACCATTTAATAATGCCTATTATGATTTAAAATCTCCAAGTATTTCATGTGAGAGTATTTGACAGGGGTTCAAACTTCATATGAAAATACTTGGGACAAGATTTAAATGAAGTGGTACACCTCATATAATTTACACCAGTAACTAGCATCACTCATTACTATTAAGTGGGTAAATGTTTTGTTTTCTTATTTAGGAAAAATAATTTCCTCTCATACTAAATAAGGTATTACTTTTAATTACTTAGAGAAATAATTTCCTCTCATTATCTTATTAAGATTTAAGTTCTCTTATGAATAATATATGACCTAGGTTGACCAAAGTCAACCTCTTCACACTTATCATTTAAGAAAATGATTTAAATGAGGTAAACACCTCATACCTTTTAATCCTAACATGGTAAAGATTTAATATCATCAAATAATTCCATATGAGAATTGATAGCCCATGGTCTCTACCTCATGTAGAATTACTTGAGACAAAGATTTAAATGAGAGGGATACTTCCCATATGATTTCCTAATAGTTTTGAACAATATCTTTGACTAGAAATAGCCATAAAGTCCTTTAATTAAACTAGGCCATGATCATTCAAAGTAAGCATGGCATATTTTTGCATAAACAATTTGTACAAGTGTAATGTGATTTATAGGAGTTGGAAACAACTCAAAAGCATTTCTGGTTGATTTTTAAGAATTATTCTAAGTCAGAAAAGTCCCTGTCTTGTTTATTTTGCTACTTTAATTCTACCACAGATATGGGTTCGAATCCAGAGTCATTGTGTAGATAAAACTCTAAGCTTTCCAAATATATAAAATTCGTAAAATTTGGCCAAGTATATTTGGAGTTATTAAATATTTAGCAAGGCATCCGATAGCAATTTCACCGAAAAAGAAATAAAGCAATTTGAATTCAAACGGGGGCGGGAAGGAGATTGGGCCGGCCCAGCTGTGGCCTGGGCCACGCATGCATGGCGCATGCACGTCGGGTGCAGGCGACGCACGCGGTGCGCTGGATCGGGATCGGACGGCGCTGGTTCATCGCCTACCTCGCGATTCTGCAACCTTGCGGGGGCCGTATCTTTCACTTCGTAGCTCGGATTGAGGCGGGGTTAGGTGCATTGGAAAGCTCTTTCCAAGGGATACAACTTTGGTATAGGTGTTGGAGGCTATGGTGGCAAAAATCTGGGCGGCTTTTGGTGTGGTCGCCGGCGAGCTTGTGGACGCCGGTGAGCTGCGAGGAGGGCGAGAGGAGCGGTGCTAGGAGGGAGGGGAGGATGCTGTGGGATGGTGTGGTGAAGTCCAGAGGCGCGGGGAGTTTATATAGCGGCTGGAGGCGCGGGGCGCGGCGTGGTCGGCATGGCCACGACGTCACGGTGCACGGCGGGCACGGGCGTCTTCGGCACTGGCCGCTCGCGTCGGGAGGTGAGCTCATGGGTAGGTGATGACGCGTGAGTAGTGGCGCGGTTGATGGCGTCGTGTGCAGGGCGCACGGGGTCAATGCCGACGTCGGCGTCCTTCAAGGACGTCGCGTCGTGGCGTCGTCCCGGGCGCGCGCGGGCCAACGGCCGTGTCCGGCGGTGGAGCGGGACCGAGAGGGAGCTGGTGGCGCAGGGTGACGTGCTCGGAACGCGGTGTGCATGCGAGGAGAGGGGTGGCCACGGGTTGGTGATCAAGTGACATGGCATGAGTGTTGTGGTCAAGTCTTTGCTCTCCTCCACCAAGGGTCATGTCCGGTAGGTGTAGGAGGTCCATGTCAAGCGTGATGACACGGTGAGAGAGAGAGAGAAAGAGGGGGAGCAAGTGGTGGCATGGTGGTGACTAGGGTGGCCGGCATGGTGTGTCATTGGGTGTGTGTGGTGCATCAAGTCGTCGAGCATCATGTCTGGCACGTTCAGAGTGGTGAGTGGAAGGCCCAGGACATGGTCGTGCATGCTGAAATGGACCAGAGAGGAAGGTGACATGGGTGTGTGTCATGCATGCCACGACATGGCAAGCTCTGGTGGCTTTGGTCAAGTAGTGGTGATGGCAAGTGGTGGCACTGGTGCTGCAGGGTAGGGAGGGTCTCCAGAAGTGCAGGGGTGGCCAGAGTTGGACCAAGTCCAACCAAAATTGCAGCATGGGCACAACTTGATTCCCTGCCTGCAAGGTGTTTGTAGAAATGGTCGCAAGAGAAAAGTTTTCAAAATTTGGAAATTCCTTTGGTGTATCTCATTCATATATTCATAGAGATGGAATGGTGGTGGTGGTGGTCAATTTGGTGTTGTTTTGCAAGTTTTCAAAAAGTGGGTCATCTTCACATAGTTTCAAAGTCTCCACTTGTCAAATGCATTCTGGTCAACCTGGTCAACATTAGGTATGGTGGTCAACATGAAAGTTGTTCACCTTGACATGGTCTTGGATGACATGGCAAGAGTTGGTCAAGGTTAGTTTGGGAAAAGTCAAAGACAGGGGTGCAAAGTGGGTAAGATTTTATAAATGGTTCACATGACCATTATCACATGTAAGTTGATTTTGAGATTTGCTTGGATTTGATTTTGGTTTCTTTGATGCAATTGTGTTTGTTTATCATATATAAGAGTTTTACAAACAATAGGTCAAGCAATGGTGGCCTTTGGTGAAGATTTGCAAATTTGGCTAAGTGTATGTGAGTGAATTTTGGGGATTTTCTCCCTATTTGATTTCTCCCCATTTGAGTTGACTTTTGTTGACTCTAATGTGATTCTTATTAGTTTAGAAACATTTTCAAACCATTGAATCCATTTCAAAAGGTCTTGATCAAAGATTTGCAAAATTGGCCATAACACATAAGAGGTGAGGTTCAAATTTTATTATTTTTGTAAATTGTTCCCCTTGCTTCACTTGGACATGGGTTAGGGTCAATTTAGTGTTATATTAGGATGAGAGATGGTTTCACATCATTTGGTCAAGATTTAAAGTCATAGGTCAAAGTTGGGTGAAATGGCTATGTGTCACATATGCCACTATGCATATGTGGCATTTGATTTTAATTTGATTGTTCTTGGCCCATTTGATGTTGTTGAGTGTTGAAATGGTATATAGGAGTGATCCAACCATTCACCACAAGTCTTAGGGTCAAGATCCTCAAATTCACAAATTTGCATTTTACTCTCATATGCCTCTATGGCATTTTTAGTTTCTTTTTATTTTCTTTGGAAAACACTTGGAAATGGTTTGATAGGTACTAGGTAAGGTGTATGAAGGTTTTCCAAACCTCTAAGCAAGGTAGAAAGGCTTAGGGTAAAGTTTTATAAATATAGCCATAGGCACATATGCCTCTTTCTCATTTAATTTCCTTTTATTTTAATTTAACTAGGGTGGTGGAAAGAGGGGTGAGGTTTAGGGTTTTGTGGGGTTTAGCACATAAGCATAATAACACTCATCATGGCAAAACACAATATTTAAACCAGATCTATATGTATCAATCTTATTTTAATAAAAGTTTTTGTTGGTTCCAAAATTTGGAACTAGGGAAATTCATTTTGTTTGTTTTGAAATTTTTGGGTTGTTACAGGAGGTCACCAGCCATGGCCACGGTCCGACACCAAGTCCGGAAAGCGGTGGTGAAGGCGCCGTCAGACATTCCTGCATGGGCATGAACCCCAGCCCACCGCAACGGCGAATGGCATCCCGCCGACCGCGGCTGCGTCACTCGGCAAACATAGCACCGTGGTGGATGACACCTCCATCGCCGAACTGGCCTCCCACGAAGCACAGGATCTAGGAGGCCACTACAACATCTCATCGACCACAAAGAAGGCACCAACTTTGCCGCCGAAGCAAGCATGGCGAAGTAAAGACCGCTGCTCCAAGGCGGTGCCTCCAACGAGGTTACGACGCAGCAGCACCGCCACCGCCTGGTCTTGGTTTTCACCCGGAGCAAGGACTTGGGGAGATGAGATGGAGCCACGGCATCGCCCACAAGAGGGGAAATGACACCATGGACGTCGTCAATACTATAACCGACATCGTGAGCATGAGCTTCGCTGGGCCACAACACCCATCAACCTCAAGTAGAGGAACTAGCTCCAGCCTCCTACCACGAAGATGTTGGTTTGTCTCTTATGAAGGATACTATAAACTACAACTTCCACCAAAAAAAAGAGAGAAAAAATCGATTAAGCTGGCATGCATAAACAAAACCGAGTCAAAACGTGCACTCCGACAGATATGCATCGTGTTTCACTATTGGCCACAAATGCGAGGGCAGCCTCCCCTGCCATGATGTCCCTCCGTAAGGTTGCAGAGATCGACATGATATATCACCAATGTTTCAAAGTATGGTTGCAGAGATCGACATGATATACCTCGTGGTTGCACAATTCATGCTTGCAATGATCATGAGAATTGAAAGCACTTATGGTATATTTAAGGAATAATTGCTTAGTACGACCATAAAAGGAAAAAAATGCACGCACAGTATGAGCGGACATCACAAAATTTCTTGCTGAAAATAAAATATTCTCTGTATTGCTTAACTTGTTGGCTATCACTCGCATCCATAATTTCCTCTACCGCCCATCTCTGATTAATTAAGCTTGGCTGTTTGAACCCAACCGAAGCTAGCACTTGAATATTTTCTTTTTTCCTGCAAGCCGGGCATCGGACACAAAAAATCAATCCAGTGCAGAAGAACCATTGGTAATATACTTTCTCTAAACAAGCAATTAATGTAATTGATTATCCATATAGACTAAGAAATACCATCAGCTATATACAGACTGTGCATGCACACGAGCAGGTAAAACACAGAAGTAAAAGAAGAAAATGTGCATGAACATGTAATGGTCCTGCAGAATGCAGATATATCTATCTAGCTAGCCAATTGCCTCATGGTGGTATCTAATGATTCTTCAGGAGCACAAAAGATACATTAGTTTAGCATACCTAATTGAACATGTAAGTACTAAATGCCAGCTGCAACATTTCGACTCATGTTTGTAATTAGTTAGCACTAAATAGTAGTAATACTAATTCATTTTTTTCATAGAAGAACAACGGATATATGCATAATAAACTGATTTATCCTTCAAACACTTTGTGTCTAGGGCAGCCAGGTGCATGAACCAATTTGTCCAATGTGCTTGTTTTTATATGGAATTTTCACATAGATAACTGCAGAAAGAAACTGAGTATATGTAGATGGCTGACCTTCAGGTTTCTAGTAGTTGATACTGATCTTACTGCTAGGTATGCCCAAGTCACTGAACAGTTTAAAAACTTCATCAATCCTTGTGTCAAAATATACCATCGGTTCATAATAATAAGGTGGACGGTTCGTGATCTCCACTGTCTTAAGGTGCTCAAAGTTAAGAATAGACTGTTCTGATGTATTATCACTTCCTTCTCCTTCCACCTGGAGTGTAGGGCGGTTCTACATGAAAAAGAAAACACGGGTTAAAACTTAAAATCTTATGTGTCCTAGAGAAGTTGTAAATTGGATATGGCCACCTGTGTTATGTTTTTAATGGTGTCACATGTGTTTATGAAGTACTCCCTCTATCACAAAATAGGATGCCTATAATATTTTGATAAAGTTAAAATTCTCAAAGTTTGACCAACTGAATACAGAAAGTGTCAACATTTATAATCCCTAAGCAATATTTTTGGAACCCTCATAAAATATATTTTCTTATTATGTGCATTTAAAATTTTACATATTAATACTTTTTTGTATTAAATTTCTTAATTTTTTTTTGGCTTTGATAAAAGACTATAGGCATCTTAATTTAGGATGGAGGGAGTATGACATATAATCATGTAGACATAAAACAATCTAGGGATTATCTTATATTTTGTCTTTGTCGACATATATGGGAATTAATATAAGACTTGAGAAACTTACTCCCTCCGTTCCATTTTTCTTGTCATATAACAACAAGAATCATGGAACGGAGGGAATGCAAGGTAATCACAGTAAAACAAATGAGAAAACATGAACTTATAGTACCTTAAAATTAAGTTGCAGAATGAGGCTCTCCAATCTTGGCGTGTGCCGTAGAAGGCACTCAATGGCAGTTACATCATCATACACACACCACTCATTAAGTATCAAGGTCTTTAACTTTGGGAATGTAGGGCACCATGCCAAATCCCTTAGGAAGATTGTCTGCATGGAGTATGAACTATTGATAACAACAACTTTTTTTTAAAAACTAACTAACTGAGTATAACAATTAAGTACGCAGTTCAAGCTCAATAAAGATTTATTGTTAGCCTAGTTATTAGCTATTTGGCATGTAGATAAAAGGTCTAGATGGTCTTAGATATCTTGCCAAGTTTTCTTTACATTTGGTAGAGATCTGAACCAATTAATTGTCTTAAGAACAGGGAGTACTTAGAATGTGCGAGAGAAAAAGACAAAAAAATATGCAGATAAATGATTAGAAATCAAGTGCAAGGACTTGATGCAAAGTGAAAAATTAGTTGTTGACCAACACGTTTCAAAATAACAAGTGGCAACTTAATTAGCTGGTAAAAATAAATAGCTCTAGTTTGTCTATACTGATTCGACTAAATTCATAATCTTAAATTTAGCAAATCAAGGTTTCCTATTGATGGCAAATTATATTTATCTAACAACAATGTACGGCATATATACAGTAGTTGGTATTGGGCGTGCCTGACCTAGCTAGTGTGGAAGCCCCAAACTTTATTAAAATTGGACAAAGTGACACAAGAGGAATTAAATCTACCGGCCGGCCGGGTGCATGCATAGTGTAATTTTGCTCTAACTAACGATGCATGCGAAGGTAAAAACAAAGATTGGATTTGACAAACCCTTCCATCGTCCAGCGTAGCTATGAGCTTCAGGCTGGTGGCTTCCGATAAGCCATGGAGAATCAAAGAGCGGCCGGCGTGGCTGCCATCACCATCGCCACCCAAGATGAAGTCAGTAAGCTGGATGCTTGCATTGGTTAAGCAAGGCATGGTGTCGAGAGACGACGGTGCAGTACAGAAGCCCTGGTGGGCACCGGATAGCTGCAGATGACGGAGGCTCGGGGTGGAAATCCTGATCGGTGATCCTGATTCGCAGTTCATGATATGGAGGCGCTTCAGCAAGGGCGACACGATGGCGTCGCCATTGAGGCAGCAGGCTCTGAGGCTGAGGTGGAGAAGCATCGGGCAGCAGGAGAAATCGAGGCTGCCGTGGTCGAGAACGACCCCCTGGAGGTGCATCGTCGTCAGGTGCGGGGAGGCGAAAGGTCGGCGCTGCCTAGGCGACCACATAACTTCGTTGTCAGGTAAGGGGATGCGCACGGTGAGCGATTGCGCGCTGCAAGTCGACAGAGCGTGCCTGATCCAGAGGTCGACGTGAGGGTCGACATAGCTGTACTCGTCGTCGTCGTCGCTTATCAGCAGGTGGGCGTTGATCTCAAACGAGCGTAGCGGGGAGGCGCCATCACGGTGGAGCAGCAAGCTGTTGACGAAGAGGCGAAAGCCGTTGCCCGAGCCCTTGACGCGGACGGCGGGGGTGGACCTCCACAGGTAGCGCCAGCGGCGGGCGAGCACGGCCGTCTTCACCGCATCGCGAGACGGCAGGAAGGAGAGCACGCGCAGGAGGAGATCGTCCGGCAGCGCGCCCAAGCGATCGCCGCCTCTCATGTCTTGGTCTGCCGGCTGAGGCAGGGATGGATTCAGATCTTATTTGAGAGGCTGGTTAGTTATATTGCTACTAGGATTCTCTGGCGTTTCTTAAGGCTCTAACATGCCTAGATTAGCGGCACTTCGGTGCAGGCGTTTTTCAAAACTGCCGCTGAAGTTTGTTTCACCGGCATATTTTGGGTTAGTGCCGCAATGTTGGGCTAATTATCAGCAATCTACAAAAGTGCCGCTATTTTTAGGCTAATTCACGGCAATATGCGGAAAGGGCCGCTAATTTTGGGCTAATCCGCGGCATCCTCATAAAGTGCCGCTAATCTTGGGATAATCCGCGGCAACCGAAATGGGACGCCGCGGATGAGGAGCGTGTGAAGAACGGCCTCGAGACCCTCTTCTCGCAATACAAAAACAAGCAAACCAGGAACTTTCTCCCGGCCCGGTACCGTATTGACCCGAAAACAAAGGAGCTCACCACCACTCCGGAGGTGAAGCAGTTTGAGGCTCTTCTGGTAAGGAATGCACCCGCTTAATTAGCTCCTTTATGTTTGCATTCTTATTGATGAATCCAAATTTCTAAATGGTTCATGCATGTTCCTCCCGTAGGCTAAGGAGGTTGCTGCGGAAAGTGAAAAGGAAGCTAGTAGCGGCGCGGGGTCCACGAGCTCCTCGCAATGTGCCCCTTGGGACAACCCTTTAAATAGGGCGTTGAATGCCCACAAGAAGAGGGATCCATTGAGTAAGCCGGCGTCGGCTGGTCGTGTGGTCGGCGAAGGATGCTCTATGAAATGGTTAGAATACTATAAGTCGGGGAAAAAGGAGAAAAAAGGCCACCATCGATGAGAAGGAGGTCGCACATCTCAAAGCACAAGTTGCGCAGATCCCGACATTGGTCGAGGAGCAAGTGCGGCAACAAGTGCAACATATCGTGGAGACCCAACAGAGGACGCAACGACAGCAAGTGGAGGACCAAGTGGGCACGACGCTTAGCTCCATCATCCCTACCTTGGTTGCCGGTCTGGACGCGTGGTATAGGGGAGGAAAAAAGGGGCCTCCCCCGGTTCCCAGTTTCACGGGCAGCAACTCGCACAACGTGGAGCCATCGGTGAGTCCGCAGGCGGCAACAATGGTGTCTCCGGCGGCGCCAACATTGGTGGCTCCGGCGGCGCCAACCTTGGTGGCTCCGGCGGCGCCAACCTTGGTGGCTCCGGCGGCGCCAACCTTGGTGTCTCCCGCGGCGCCAACCTTGGTGTCTCCCGCGACGCCATTACTTCAGCTCAATGCACCCGTCGCTGCGGATAATACACCGCCCGGCACCGCGCCAACAAGCGGCCACTCCATCAGTTGCACGCCAGCCGCCGGCGGTGCCTCGACCTTAGCCGAGCTGGACGCCATCACGGTAACCAACCCTCGGCCAATGACTGCCATATCCTTGCCTTTGACTAGCTAGCCATCCCTAACGCCCTACATGTTTTCCGCAGAGCTCCGCCGTCGACGTCCCATGCACTCTCCTCGCAGTTTGTGAACGGAGAGTTGATCGATGTTGCCAAGGCCAAAATCGTTCAACCGAGCAACCGCCAGTTACACGGTAGACCCATGCAAACCGACGTGTATAGGATTCAACTGGTTCGGGTGCTTAGCGGCTACAACGACGTGCTACCTCCCTTTCAACCCCATGGTGCCGACGAAGATGAGGCCCTTACCCTCCACCAATGCTTCAATTGGTCCATGGTTTGGCCAAAGAGCCGCATTCGTTTGGGGGCGAGGGACACCACCCCACGTGACAGCACCCCCAGCCGTGCCGGCGCCAAGCCATGGCAAGACCACCCCAACGGTGCCGCCATCAGCCGACGAGGACATGCAGATGGAACATGATCCGGACAAGGACAAGTACGTTTGCCAACCTCGGACCGCAACTATGATTTTGCGATGGACTATGATCTCACTAGCCAACCCTCTCAAGTTGCCGCCGAGGGGAAAACCTTTTGCAACAAGAGGCGCCTATTCTGTTCTCAGGAGACGCCTCCAGCTGCCGACTTCACCGAGACTCAGCCGATAGCCGAGGTGAGAAGTGTTATCAATCCTAACACACTGAAAAAGGCTTGCGAAGAGGAGAATGCAGTCACACTAAAAACGAAGCTGAATGGACGGAAAAGAAAGAAGAAGGACGACAAGTCTGCCAGCCATCCGGCACCTATCCGTTCTCAGGACGGACCACCAGTGCCCAAGAATATCGAGTCGAGGGTGCATGTGTCGGGTGAGCGGATGCTAATTAAAAGATTGTATGATGATGCACCTGGTCCTATGCGATCTCTGGTTGACGGTATTCTGTTTATGGAGGAGCGGCGTATCGTGGAGAAAGATCATGGATATCCAATGGTATGTTGCCAAGGTGCCCTCGGGCCATGGCTTTGTCGATAGTGGCTTCGCAGAGAACATCTTCCTGCGGTATGATGACATCTTCGCCATGCTGAACAGCTTATCCGCTGCACTACACCTTCATTCGCCTATACTCGCTCAGCAAGGCGATGCGGATCATTAGACACAACACCCCGGGCATCGCGATAGCCGACCCCTTCTACATGCGTGCCGTCCACTTGGCCACCGCCGGAGACCGGGCAGTCGCGAGTGAATACCTCAAAGGCTTCTTTCTAGCGAACCGAAGAAGTGTAACCTCCTCCTCGCTCGTATTTCCCGAGTAAGTCACCCCTCACCGTACCGGTCTTAACTCGTGATTTTTTTAGATTTCAATCGTCCTGTTCTTAAACATTATGTGTTCTACGCAGAGACAATACCTGCACACTCATCTCCTTAACCCCGAAACATTCCACACTACTAGGAAAAGGCTTATTGCCAGCGCACCAAAATGGGCTATTGCCGGCGCACTACAGCCCGCCGGTGGGAACATGCCGGTGATAATAGCTTATTGCCGGCGCACCAGTCGGTGCGCCGGCGGTATCTCGCGTTATCCCCGGCGCACTTGTCTAGTTCGCCGGCGGTAAGTTATACAAGAAAACAAAAAAATCAAATCTAGATCCAGATCTAGATCTAGATCTAGCTAGTCAACCGTGGTTGTCGTCTATGTGCCAGTGTAGGAGGTGCATGAGGTGCATGAGGATGCTGGAAGCTCCCAAGATTGGCGGGCCGGTGTAGGAGGAGGAGGAGTAGGCCGGAGGTGGAGGAGCCCGGAGGAGGTGGAGGATGCCGGAGGATGCCGGAGGTGGTGGAGGAGGCCGATGGTGATGGGGGAGGACGGAGATGTTGGAGGAGGCCGGAGGACGTCGAGGAGTCCGGAGGACGTCGAGGAGGCTGGAGGTGGTGGAGGAGGTCAGAGGACGTTGTGGCCGTCGGTGGAGGAGGAGGATGAGTAGGTCGCCGGAGTAGCTCGCCGCCGCAGAAGCTCGGTATAGAGAAGGAGGAGCAGGAGATGGAGGAGGAGGAGGAGGAGGAGGAAAAGAGAAGGGGAAAGTGAGCACCGCGGGTTGAGTTGTGCCTATATAGCACTCCTTACCGCCGGCGCACCAAGTAGGGTGGTGCGCCGGGGCTATTTTTTTCTTTTTTTCACCCAAATCTTAAATCTGAAAAAAGTCCTGTTTCTGTTTTGAATTTGACGAATCCATTTTTTTCTCCAAACGGCCGTAATAACAGACAATTGCATTAAGTATTGTGCATAATGTAAACAATACAAATATCCTTAGACAAAGCATTGTTGTTTTATCCCTAGTGGCAACAACACATCCACAACCTTAGAACTTTCTTTCACTGTCCCAGATTCAATGGAGGCATGAATCCACTATCTAGCATAAATACTCCCTCTTGGAGTTACAAGTATCAACTTGGCCAGAGCCTCTACTAGCAACGGAGAGCATGCAAGATCATAAACAACACATATATGATAGATCGATAATCAACTTGACATAGTATTCCATATTCATCGGATCCCAACAAACACAACATGTAGCATTACAATAAGATGATCTTGATCATGATAGGAAGCTCACAAGATCTAAACATGATAGCACAAGAGGAGAAGACAACCATCTAGCTACTGCTATGGACCCATAGTCCAAGGATGAACTACTCACGCATCAGTCCGGAGGCGGGCATGGTGATGTAGAGCCCTCCGGTGATGATTTCCCTCTCCGGCAGGGTGCCGGAGGCGATCTCTTGAATCCCCCGAGATGCGATTGGCGGCGGCGGCATCACAATAAGTTTTCTCGTATCGTGGCTCTCGATACTAGGGTTTTCGCGACGGAGAGAATAAATAGGCGAAGGGGCAGAGTCGGGGGACGCTCGAGGGGCCCACCCCATCGGACGGCGCGGCCAGGGGTGAGGCCGCGCCCCCTAGGGTGTGGCCGCCTCGTCGCCCCTCTTCGGACTTCTGGAAGGCTCCGTGCAAAATAAGACCATGGGCTTTTGTTTTGTCCAATTCCGAGAATATTTCCTGTGTAGGATTTCTGAAACCAAAAACAGCAGAAAACAGGAACTAGCGCTTCGGCATCTTGTTACTAGGTTAGTGCCGGAAAATGCATCAAAATGATATAAAATGTATATAAAACATGTGAGTATTGTCATAAAACTAGCATGGAACATAAGAAATTATAGATACGTTTGAGACGTATCACGTCGCGCCTCCGTCCGTGCCCCAGTCGCCCTACTACGGCGTTCCTCCTCTACCGCCTCAGCATCTGCTGATTCCACGCCACGGACAAGCCTTCGGCCAGGACCCTGCGCCGCCCTTGTACCAGGCGCCGCCCCTGTACACCGTCTCCGCCACGTCGCAGCAGCAGCAGCCCGGCCCCAGCTCCGCACCACCCTCCTTCGACCAGGCCACCCTCATCGGCGCCCTCATGGACCTCTCCATGGGCGGTCAATCCGGGCCTTGGATCGCGGATTTCGGCTCTTCTGCGCACCTCTCTGCAACTCACGGTAATCTCTCTTCCTCTCGACCAGTTTTCAACCATGCACCAGTTATAGTTGGCAATGGATCGCACCTTCCCATTTCTCACCTAGGACAACCTATCCTTCCATCTTTGCATCGTCCATTATATTTGCAGAATGTTTTAGTTGCTCCCGATATTGTTCAAAACCTCCTCTCTGTCAAACGCTTTACCACCGATAATTTATCGTCAATGGAATTTGATCCGTTTGGTGTATCTGTGAAGGATCTACGCACGAGGGCCCTTCTTCTTCGATGCAACAGTGAAGGCGATTTTTACCCGTTGTTCCCACCGACGCCTTCACCAAGCTCCAACATTGCCCTCTCCACGATGTCCTCATCCTTGTGGCACCGTCGCTTAGGCCATCCAGGGCATTCTTTAAGCTTTCCTTCATTACATTGTAATAAATCAACCGGGCTTTGTGATGTTTACCAATTGGGAAAGCATACCCGGTTTCCATTTTGCTCTTCCTGTAAGGGTATATTGCCCCTATGTCTGGTTTTGGTAATTAGTGACAACCCCTATGGACTAACGTTTTCATTGAGTTTATATGAAGGAATATTCCATAGGTACTACTTGTAGTCCATGTGTTGGATTCAAGTATGGATGTCATGAAGATAAAGATATACCTTGAGTATTGGCATCAAGATCATCGATTTGAAGACATATATGTGATATGATCAAGAAGAAGAAATGAAGATGGAGTTCCTATGTGGAACTCAATATTAGCCATGCTCTAGCTTATGTGATAAGCAATGGAGGATCAAGATCTTGAGTTCTTGATTCCCAGTGAAGAATTCAAGTTATGGCTCTAAGTCGGTTTCATGATAGTCTCATAAGTTGAGCTATGATTGACTAAGATTTAGAGCATGCAAACAAATAAATAATTCTTTATACACCTCAAGATAGTATGATAGAGCATGAGAAGATACAAGGTTGACCAATACAAAGAGTGAAGAATAGATTCAAGTTTGGTCAACATATGATAGAGCATGAGAAGATACAAGGTTGACCAATACAAAGAGTGAAGAATAGATTCAAGTTTGGTCAACACATGAAGCATGAAGAATGTGCCACGTGAAGTCATGTGGTATGGTAAGCCTTGTCAATTATGCTTTATGACCCATCATATATGTGCCCTTGTGTTGTCTATGTGGGTTAGGTATCTTTCCATGGGTGTGCATCAAAAGTGAGATCTCATATAGCCCATGAGAGGATGACATCAAGTGGTGATCGTCATCAAGGTCGAGTTGGAGAAGTTCAAGATGAGCATCTCAAGTGGATCACATGCTTGAAGCTTGCCGTCCATTTGGTGATAATGGACATGTGAAGATGTGCATCAATGGAGCTTTCCCATCATGGTGTATGGGGGAGCATTTGTGAGTCTTCACGAAGCAACAATGATCAAGTGAGGCATTCCGGCTTGAGTGGAGCTTGAAGAGTTATCATCAAGATCAAGCGGGATGCGCAAGGAAAAGGTATGGCCTTGCTAGGTTTTCCTTTTACCGGTCTCAAGGTGGTTGTTGGGAGACCGGATTATAGGATACATAGCCACACTATCAGGAGGGGCTTTCGGTTGGGTAACTTGATCACATCGTCTTAGGGAGCTCAACCTTTGCATGCTTTGCATTCCATAAATCTTGTTGCTTCTTGGTGTTTCTCTCGTGTGAGGTTCTTGAGCTTGTTGCTAGCTTTACAACAAGCCCAAGTTCATCGAAAAAGTAATTCGTATGCATCTTCTATTGTGTTTTCGAGCTTGGAGGTTTTACCGGTGTCTCTTTTATAGATAGGTCAAAACCTTTTACATTATGTTTCTTAATAAATAGTTGGACTATGATTTTTCTATGCATAATGTTGTAGAGCTCGTTGTCGTGATTCCAACGAGCCCAAGGTCATCGAAAATTGAGTCCGGATGCAAAAGTTATCGCACTTTCGGTACACGCCTGGTCCACCGAGTGCTGCTACCGGGTAAGTCGGTAGCCAGCTCGGTACTACCGAGTGCTACTACCGGGTGGCTCGATTCTGCCCCCAAACGGTCATATTTTGATGGGCTATAAAAGGGGCATTCTTCCCCATTGTTCTTAGGGTTCTTAGGCACGTTTTTGACCACCATTGTTGATCTTCTTGAGCTTGCTTCCTCTCCAATCCCCCCTATAATTCTTGCATATTCTTGGGGGATTTGAAAGAGGAGATCTAGATCTACAACCTCATCCAATCCATTTCTCCTCTAAGTGAGGGGAACTCTTGGGATCTCGATCTTGGAGTCATTTGTTGATTTCCCCCATTGTTCTTCCTCTCTAATCTCATCCTAGCATTTGTTGCTTTGGTGAGATTCGAGTGTGAAGGATTTGAACACCTCTAGTGTTCTTGCTTTGCATCATTGCATAGTGTTGAGCTCTCCACCACGATTAGTTCGAGTGAGAGACCGTGAGCTTGTTACTCTTGGAGGGAGACCTCCTAGTTGGCTTGGCGGTTGGTGCTCCGGTGATCTCTTCAAGGAAGATTGTGAAGAGGCCCGGGCTTCTCCTTCGTGGAGCTTGTGAAGTGGTTGTGGAGCTTGGCATCTCCTGGAGTGGAGGAAAAGATAACCATAAGGAAATGGTCATTATCCTTCGTGGGTGTGGCTCGGAGAATAGGGTGAGCCTTCGTGGCGTTGGGGAATCCTTCGTGGGACCTCCACTCCTCCAAACGTGACGTACCTTGTTGCAAAGAAAGGGAACACGAGAATACATCCTCGTCTCCGCATGCCTCGGTTATTTCTATACCCGAACTTACTTTTCTTGTGATAGCCATCGTGCTTGAAGTACATATATCTTGCTATCACTTGTGCTTTATATATCTTGTGCCTATCTTGCTTAGCTCTAGTTGTTATTGTTGCACTTAGTTGAGCCTAGCATATTTAGGAGTTGTGCTTGTAAACTAAACGTTAGTTTAATTCCGCATTCTTACAAGCCAAATCCGTAAGAGTTTTTAAACGCCTATTCACCCTCCCTCTAGGCGACATCTCGTCCTTTCACTTCCACTAGCAAAACTTCCGCTGCTTTTCAAATAATCTACTGGGATCTATGGATCGCACCCATGCTTAGTGTATCCGGTAACAAATATTATCTCATCATCGTTGATGATTTTAGTCATTTTATGTGGAGCTTTCCCTTGCGCTTAAAATCTGATGTGCATTCTATTCTCACTCGTTTTCATGCTTACTCACTTTAACTCCACTATTGCCACCATACAATGCTACAACGGCAAAGAATTTGATAACACCACCAACCTTCCTACTTTGCATCCTACGACACCATCCTACGTTTTTCATGCCCATACACCTCTGCCCAAAACGGAAAGGCCGAACACGCGATCTGTACCACCAATGATGTTCTTCGCACCATCCTCATCCAAGCTCATATGCCACCAGAATATTGGGCAGATGCTCTCTACAACGCCACTCACCTTCTGAACCTAAGACCCACTAAACCCCTTCACCTAACCACACCGCATGAAGCCCTATTCTCCTCACCTCCATCCTATGATTACTTGCGCGTATACGGGTGCCTTTGCTATCCTAACACGAGCGCCACCATCACCCACAAACTCCAGCCCCGCTCGCTTCCATGTGTCTTTATAGGCTATGCCCCAGAACACAAGGGTTACCGTTGTCTAGACCGCACCACCGGCCGCGTCTACACCTCTCGTCATGTCACTTTCGACGAGAACTCTTTTCCCTTCGCTGCCACTCACCATCCCACTCCCGCCGACTTCCCCTTCGATCTCGTTCCTTCCACCCTCCCCACGGATCCCCTTCTCTTTCACTCTACACCGATCCCACGCCCTGTCTCTGCCACGACAGAAAATATGCCCATGGCAGGACGCCCTGCTGCCACGGCAAGGTCTCCTCTAGCCACGGCAGGCCGCAGCCCTCCCTCAGCTGCATCTTCTGTCGACCCCTAAACCCACTACACCTACGCCAGCCCCACGCCCTGTCAAGCCATCCCTCCATACGATGTGCACTCGTGCCCAGGACGATATCATCAAGCCACGACGCCTATTTAACCTATCTGCCATCGCCTCTGTCTCTCCTCTTCCAACGAACTATCACTCCGCCCTTGCTGATCCCCACTGGTCCGCCGCCATGCGTGACAAATATATTACCCTCATTGACAACTCTACTTGGTAGCTCGTCCCTGATACGTCTCAAACGTATCTATAATTTCTTAAGTTCTATGCTAGTTTTATGACAGTACTCACATGTTTTATATACACTTTACATCATTTTGATGCATTTTCAGGCACTAACCTATTAACAAGATGCCGAAGCGCCAGTTCCTGTTTTCTGCTATTTTTGGTTTCAGAAATCTTACACAGGAAATATTCTCGGAATTGGACGAAACAAAAGCCCACGGTCTTATTTTCCACGGAGCTTTCCAGAACACCGAAGGAGAGACGGAGAGGGGCAAAGGTGGCCCCACACCCTAGGGCGGCGCGGCCAAGAGGGGGGGGGGGGGCGCCGGCCTGTGGGGTGGGCCCCTCGGCCGCCTCCCGACTCTGCCCCTTCGCCTATTTATTCACTCCGTCGCGAAAACCCTAGTACCGAGAGCCACGATACGAGAAAAGTTCCAGAGACGCTATCACCGCCAATCCCATCACGGGGGATTCAGGAGATCGCCTCCGGCACCCTGCCGGAGAGGGGAATCATCACCGGAGGACTCTACATCATAATGCCCGCCTCCGGATTGATGCATGAGTAGTTCATCCTTGGACTATGGGTCCATAGCAGTATTTAGATGATTGTCTTCTCCTCTTGTGCTATCATGTTTAGATCTTGTGAGCTGCCTAACATGATCAAGATCGTCTATTTGTAATGCTACATGTTGTATTTGTTGGGATCCGATGAATATGGAATACTATGTCAAGTTGATTATTGATCTATCATATATGTGTTGTTTATGATCTTGCACGCTCTCCGTTGCTAGTAGAGGCTCGGGCCAAGTTGATACTTGTAACTCCAAGAGGGAGTATTTATGCTCGATAGTGGGTTCATGCCTCCATTGAATCTGGGACAGTGACAGAAAGTTCTAAGGTTATGGATGTGCGTATGCCACTAGGGATAAAACATCAATGCTTTGTCTAAGGATATTTGTGTTGATTACATTACGCACCATACACTAGTAGGAACAGCCTCATCAGTGGCGCACCAAAAACACATTCTGTGGCGCATGGGTGGTGCGCCACAGAATTCTCGCCACAAAAATAAGGATTACGTGGCGCACCAGCCAATGCGCCACGTGAAGCTTATTTACGTAGCGCACCGGGCGGTGGTGCGCCACAGAAACAAGAAGTCTTATTTCTGTGGCGCACCACCGCCGGTGCGCCACAGAATTTTTTTTTAAAATTTCAAAAAAAGTGGCGGCCAGATCTAGATCTAGATCTAGATCTGGGGCCGCCGAAATTTTTTTTAAAATTTTTCTGGAACGTCGCCGGAGGTGGGTGATTGGTTGCGTGGGTGGGGTGGGTGGGTGGAGGATGAGGCCGGCCGGAGGAGGTGGTGGTGGTGGAATAGGAGGAGGTGGAGGTGGAGGTGGTGGTGGTGGTGGTGGTAGAGGAGGAGGAGGAGGAGGAGGAGGTGGTGGTGGTGGTGGTGGTAGAGGAGGTGGTGGTGGTTGTTGTTGTCGCCGGAGGAGGAGGAGAAGGTGGTTGTTGTGGAGGAGGTGGTCGCCGGAGGAGGTGTTGGTCGTGGTCGCCGTAGTAGGTCGCCGGAGTTGTTGGTCGCCGGAGTAGGTCGCCGAAGTTGGTCGCCGGTGTAGGAGAGGAGAGAGGAGAAGTGGAGAAGTGGAGGAGAGGAAGAGAAGAGGAGAGGAGGAGAAGGGGAGAAGTGGAGAAGTGGAGGAGAGGAAGAGAAGAGGAGATGAGGAGAAGGGGAGAAGTGGAGAATGGGAGAAGGGGAGAAGTGGAGAAATGGAGGAGAGAAGGAGAAGTGGGCGCCAGAAATTTCAAATTTCGAGCGTTATTTCTGTGGCGCATGGGCACTTGGTGCGCCACAGAATTTTTTTTCTTTTTTTTGTATTTTGCAGCAAAAAATCTTTAACTGCCCGTAATGTGAATTCGAATGTAGATTTTTCGTGGGAACATTTTGATATATTATGCGTTTTTTTTCGAGTTCGTATGCAACCAGAAATCTAGTTTGATGATTTTCCCACGTAATTTTGCAAAAAAAGTCGAAATTATTGTTTGTTAATTCTCAGTGGTAAAAGATGACATAAAACATAGGCATCTTGAAGGGATTTATTTTTTAAAAATTTTATCTATTTTTTTTATTTTTTACAGAGGTTAAAAAGGCGATCCAGGGGGGGGGGGGGAGTTGCATGGAACTCATGTGCGCCACAGAAATAAGGCTTTCGTGGCGCACCATCCCACGTGCGCCACGAAAGTCTTAATTCGGTGGCGCACCAGGACCGGTGCGCCACGTGAAAGTCTTAATTCGGTGGCGCACCGGGCCAGTGCGCCACGGAATGTCTTATTTACGTGGCGCACGTGATCCCGTGCGCCACGTAAATAGTGAAACCAATGATTGGGGCTGGCCCCACCAAATTTCTGTGGCGCATGGATCCCTAGTGCGCCACAAAATTAAGCTATTTCTGTGCTGCACCGTGTCTGGTGCGCCACAAAATAACTTTCTGTGGCGCATTTTTGGTGGTGCGCCACAGAAATAAGCTCCGCCTATAAGGGTTTTCCTACTAGTGATACTTAATGCAATTGTCTGTTGTTTGCAACTTAATACTGGAAGGGGTGCGGATGCTAACCCGAAGGTTGACTTTTTAGGCATAGATGCATGTTGGATAGCGGTCTATGTTCTTTGTCGTAATGCTCTAAGTAAATCTCATATTAGTCATCATGATATGTATGTGCATTGTTATGCCCTCTCTATTTGTCAATTGCCCAACTGTAATTTGTTCACCCAACATGCTATTTATCTTATTGGAGACACACCACTAGTGAACTGTGGACCCCGGTCCATTCTTTTACATCTGAAATACAATCTACCGCAAACTCTGTTCTCTGTTGTTCTTCACAAGCAAACATCATTCTCCACACCATACGTTTAATCCTTTGTTTACAGCAAGCCGGTGAGATTGACAACCTCACTGTTAAGTTGGGGCAAAATATTTTGATTGTGTTGTGCAGGTTCCACGTTGGCGCCGGAATCCCTGGTGTTGCGCCGCACTACACTCCTTCACCAACAACCTTCACGTGGCCTTCATCTCCTACTGGTTCGATAACCTTGGTTTCTTACTGAGGGAAAACTTGCTGCTGTCCGCATCACACCTTCCTCTTGGGGTTCCCAACGGACGTGTGCTTCACGCGTTATCAGTCCCAAAACCACCTGGTGCCAATGTTGTCTCCGACAAGTGGGTTTATCGCCATAGGCATCACTCCGACGGATCTCTCGCCCGCTACAAAGCCAGATGGGTTGTTCGCGGCTTGTCACAAGAACACGTCATCGACTATGACGAGACCTTCTCTCCCGTAGTCAAACCCAACACTATCCGCATCGTCCTCTCCTGTGACGCCCCGGAACCGGTACCGTGAGGATTCCAGCGAACCCGCCGAAATCCGCACGATATCGATCCAGAGACGCCCTCCGACACGATGTGCGCGACGAATCACACACGTGATGCCAGAGGAATTAACACGAGCGGTAACATTACAACAGGATTAAAATAGAGCCCACAGAAAACATATATTACAACAACAACTCCAACGAGTCAAGATACAAATATACAATACAAAGATCCGAATCATACAGAAGATCGAACACGTCCGAGTACGGACAAGATACAAATTGGACTACGAGTCCTGAAGATAACCAGCGGCGTCCATAACCCTGCCCAGGCCAAGCCTGAAGGGTAACCCTTGCTAACGTCATCTTCATCGAACATATCTTCATACTTGCCCGGTTATATCCCGTAGAAGCAGCAATAAGTACGGGTTCGTACTTAACAAGACTTCAAGACGTATAAGCATTCGTCAACCAGTCGTCCTTTGTACTTGAGGCACGCAGGGGACTTAGAGGACGCAAGAGGAACGTCATAGGCAATATGGTGGGGTTAAGCGGCAACGCGAAAGCACTAAAAACCTATAGAGACACTCTATAACATTCGTCTAATCAGAGGAGATGAGAGAGCGCATAAACTAACGAGTTCTATATTCTCGCAAACATAACACAACCGATGTGTTCCCCCTCGCAAGGAGGTACTTACAAAGGCACTCACACGGTTGTCAAGTTTTAACCAGTTATTATTTAAGTTGTTCTATCTTACTATGCAAGTTATTAGTATTGAAACAACAGGTGTAAGTTGTCTATGGTCGAGTCATACAGCTCCAAGTCGTCCATAACCGCGGACACGGCTTATCGATAAGATTGTAACCCTGCAGGGGTGCCCAAATGTGCCCACACGCACGATCAACCCACTTACGACAGGTGGATATCACGACACGCACTCTCCTTCACGACAACAATGTCCAGGAAGCCACCTAACTAAGTTAAACCCGTTTCAGAGCCCGATCGGAACTCTGACGCGGACCTAGCTGTTGCGAGAACGGCTAAGAGGATCAGAGCCCACTAGAGGATGACCTCTTAACAATACGTGCCGCACCTACGGACGTGCAAGAGACAACGGGGTTACAAGGCAACATGGCTTCCCCAAAAGTAATATCATATCATCTCGACCACAAAGAAACAAGCTTGCACGCCCGGGAGAAACAAAACAAACATTCAAACTAGTTGTGGCCACTCGGACAAAGCTGTAGATTCCGGCAAGTGGTCGAGGGGAGACCCGGTAAGCATACCCACGTGTGGTTAGAGCGCTCCAGTCTCGGAACAGATAACAAGAACTCGGGGTCCTAAGATATTTAGGAAACACAAGTGAGCCGTCATAAAACGATCAGCTGACCCACCGATGCCTCCGCTAAACAAATGTCAACAACTAAAGTAACCATGATTCTTCCCAACATATAACCCAATAAGATAACAATAACGGTAACGAGATAAAACAGCACTAGCATGCACTACGACTCGCAAGGCAGACTCGATAACCAAACAATAGCTGTAGGAGGTGGTGGTGGCAATATGGGCTGCTTGAGGTAACAAGTGGAAAGGACACGGACAAGAACGCAACTTAAGGATAGCATGAGGGAGAAGGCAAAATAAAATAGGTGAGCGACTCCTGCAGGGACAGGAGTATAGGGGAAATGCTTGCCTGTTAAAGCTTGCCGAGGAACATCCGGAGAACTTGTCGTATCTCACCACATCACTTCGCGATCCTATCCGGGAAGAAGCAAATGCTGGGACAAACAACGGATGCAAGTCTTACTACTACGGATAAAGAATCGGCATGCTCATGATATGGTATGCATGACATGGCATAGATGGTGCAATGCATCTTATCCAAATTAAGCGGGATCGGAACCCGGACAAACAATTATTAGGTTCAAGTTGTTTTTCTACCCCGCATATTAAATGTTATTAGCATGGCAAGACAAGGCATAGGTGAGCTACGCAAAATTAAATGGAACCGGGATAAGATATCAATCCCGCATAATTCCATATTTAATTGTTAGGTGTTTCGCTATTTACTCAAACCCACATATGCGATGCGATGCAACAAGACGATATTATGTATGATTGATGCAACACGATATATGCAATTTAGAAAATAGGCATATGGTTAGGGTCTCACGGTGCAAAGGTGGTCGCCGGATAGAAGAGGAAGAAGATGAAGCCGGGTTTCAGACTACGGATCCGGGAAGAAGAACTTGAGATTTCCTTGACAAAGGTCTTCGTGTTTGGCTTATTTTATCGGTGACGAACTTGAATCCAACGTCAGTGGTCTTTGAGTGGCATCTTGCAACGGCACCCGATGGAAGGATTCCTGGAGCGTAGGGGCAACCAAACGCCATGATGAGACGCGGAGTCAAAACTAAGAGGAAAACACCACAAGAGCCAAAGAGCAACCTGAAGAGAGCCAACGCAGTGCCACCAAGTTGAGATTTGTCCGCATTGAGTTTAGTCCAGGCGCGAGAACAGAAGATGCAGGACGCCGCACTTGTGGTCGACGTACACACAGACGAGCATGAACAGATCGGGAGCAACGGTTGACGATTTAGAACAGCGCGACGTAGACCTGCTTGTCCACGAACAACAGCAGCACTCAGACCTTGGGGAGGCACGGCGGAGCAGGTCTTGGCGGTGCGGCTTTGCTGCGGGCGCAGGGCGTACGGGGCGACGCGGCTCATGGGAGGGCGCCGGGACGAAGTAGAGGCCGGCCGGGCGGCGCTGGGAGGAGGACGAGGCCGACGTGGTCGCGCGCGTGGAGATCTTGGTAGCTTCGGCCGGCGCACGAGGAGGGGAGCCAGGAGCTCGTGGAGGTCCTTCAGGAGGCGGCCGCGCCGGGTTTGACGGAGACGAGGCGATGCGGCCGGCGGCTGGAAAGAAGAGGCGGAGCAAGGGCTCGCGGACGGGGGCGCGCGTCGAGGTGGAGCAGGGGCCCGCGCGGAGGGACTGCCGGCGACAGAGCAGGGAGGAGGAGGCGCGGGCGCTCGCGTCGCTGCAGTCGCGTCGAGGAGAGGAGAAAGGGGACGACGGGGTCGGGACAGAGGAGAGGCTGAGACAGAGGTGGGAGGACCGGAGGGAGAAAAGGAGAAGAAGGAGGGGTTTTTCGCAAAACGGCTAAGGCCGGCGGCGGGGGGGTAGGTTTGTAAAATGGTCAGGGTGGCCGGTGGGATTAGGGTTTGGGGGAGGTGGCCTCCGGTTGGGCCACTTGGGCCTCGGCCGGTTGGCTGGGGCTTTCTCCCTTTTTTTTATTCTTTAAAACAGTTTTCTGTTTTTATTTTCTAGTTGTTTTAAAGCCATTTTAAAAATAGTTTTGGTACCAGAAAAATACTAGAAAAATATAGTTTTAGTTTGGGGATGAAAAGGAGAGAATACTTTTGGCAATAAAAATAAAGTTCATTAAAATAATTTTAGAATTAGATTATGCATGATGCCATGATTATGCATAAAAGAAAAAGAACAAACAAATCTATTGGGGGTCCTACCCTGGGCCGTTACAATCGACACCACTAACAAGGAATCTCACCCCGAGATTCCACGTCCAGGTACGGGGCAAGAGAGGTGAACTATCGGATCTTCAGGCGGCGTGTCGATCTCCTCGACACCACTAACAAGAATTGTTGCTCCACGTAGAACGGTCGGCACCACCAACAAGAAGTCGTTGTTCCGATGTCGATGATGATGCACTTCTGCTGAGATCCTCCGAAGATCGGTCTTAATAGGATAAAGCAAAGATCGTCCAACCCACGTCGGAAGCTAAGACTCAGAAAAACTTAGTTAAGAGAGAAGACTCAAAACTCGCAAAGGTAAGATGAGAAAGAATTGAGGTAAGGAGAAAAATCAGAGCTAGTCAGATCTATCCAACGAATTTTTCGAAAATAGGTTTTTGACACTCTAAACTCAACGACCGTTGACAAGGTTATCCTACAGACTGGACTAGTGGGGTACCGCCAACCTGAGGCTCTGATACCAACTTGTGACGCCCCGGAACCGGTACCGTGAGGATTCCAGCGAACCCGCCGAAATCCGCACGATATCGATCCAGAGACGCCCTCCGACACGACGTGCGCGACGAATCACACACGTGATGCCAGAGGAATTAACACGAGCGGTAACATTACAACAGGATTACAATAGAGCCCACAGAAAACATATATTACAACAACGACTCCAACGAGTCAAGATACAAATATACAATACAAAGATCCGAATCATACAGAAGATCGAACACGTCCGAGTACGGACAAGATACAAATTGGACTAAGAGTCCTGAAGATAACCAGCGGCGTCCATAACCCTGCCCAGGCCAAGCCGGAAGGGTAACCCTTGCTAACGTCGTCTTCATCGAACATATCTTCATACCTGCCCGGTTATATCCCGTAGAAGCAGCAATAAGTACGGGTTCGTACTTAACAAGACTTCAAGACGTATAAGCATTCGTCAACCGGCCGTCCTTTGTACTTGAGGCACGCAGGGGACTTAGAGGACGCAAGAGGAACGTCATAGGCAATATGGTGGGGTTAAGCGGCAACGCGAAAGCACTAAAAACCTATAGAGACACTCTATAACATTCGTCTAATCAGAGGAGATGAGAGAGCGCATAAACTAACAGTTCTATACTCTGCAAACATAACACAACCGATGTGTTCCCCCCTCGCAAGGAGGTACTTACAAAGGCACTCACACGGTTGTCAAGTTTTAACCAGTTATTATTTAAGTTGTTCTATCTTACTATGCAAGTTATTAGTATTGAAACAACAGGTGTAAGTTGTCTATGGTCGAGTCATACAGCTCCAAGTCGTCCATAACCGCAGACACGGCTTATCGATCGGGTTGCCCAAATGTGCCCACACGCACGATCAACCCACTTACGACAGGTGGATATCACGACACGCACTCTCCTTCACGACAACAATGTCCAGGAAGCCACCTAACTAAGTTAAACCTGTTTCAGAGCCCGATCGGAACTCTGACGCGGACCTAGCTGTTGCGAGAACGGCTAAGAGGATCAGAGCCCACTAGAGGATGACCTCTTAACAATACGTGCCGCACCTACGGACGTGCAAGAGACAACGGGGTTACAAGGCAACATGGCTTCCCCAAAAGTAATATCATATCATCTGACCACAAAGAAACAAGCTTGCACGCCCGGGAGAAACAAAACAAACATTCAAACTAGTTGTGGCCACTGGACAAAGCTGTAGATTCCGGCAGTGGTCGAGGGGAGACCCGGTAAGCATACCCACGTGTGGTTAGAGCGCTCAGTCTCGGAACAGATAACAAGAACTCGGGGTCCTAAGATATTTAGGAAACACAAGTGAGCCGTCATAAAACGATCAGCTGACCCACCGATGCCTCCGCTAAACAAATGTCAACAACTAAAGTAACCATGATTCTTCCCAACATATAACCCAATAAGATAACAATAACGGTAACGAGATAAAACAGCACTAGCATGCACTACGACTCGCAAGGCAGACTCGATAACCAAACAATAGCTGTAGGAGGTGGTGGTGGCAATATGGGCTGCTTGAGGTAACAAGTGGAAAGGACACTGGACAAGAACGCAACTTAAGGATAGCATGAGGGAGAAGGCAAAATAAAATAGGTGAGCGACTCCTGCAGGGACAGGAGTATAGGGGAAATGCTTGCCTGTTAAAGCTTGCCGAGGAACATCCGGAGAACTTGTCGTATCTCACCACATAACTTCGCGATCCTATCCGGGAAGAAGCAAATGTTGGGACAAACAACGGATGCAAGTCTTACTACTAAGGATAAATAATCGGCATGCTCATGATATGGTATGCATGACATGGCATAGATGGTGCAATGCATCTTATCCAAATTAAGCGGGATCGGAACCCGACAAACAATTATTAGGTTCAAGTTGTTTTTCTACCCCGCATATTAAATGTTATTAGCATGGCAAGACAAGGCATAGGTGAGCTACGCAAAATTAAATGGAACCGGGATAAGATATCAATCCCGCATAATTCCATATTTAATTGTTAGGTGTTTCGCTATTTACTCAAACCCACATATGCGATGCAACAAGACGATATTATGTATGATTGATGCAACACGATATATGCAATTTAGAAAATAGGCATATGGTTAGGGTCTCACGGTGCAAAGGTGGTCGCCGGATAGAAGAGGAAGAAGATGAAGCCGGGGTTTCGGACTACGGATCCGGGAAGAAGAACTTGAGATTTCCTTGACAAAGGTCTTCGTGTTTGGCTTATTTTATTGGTGACGAACTTGAATCCAACGTCAGTGGTCTTTGAGTGGCATCTTGCAACGGCACCCGATGGAAGGATTCCTGGAGCGTAGGGGCAACCAAACACCATGATGAGACGCAGAGTCAAAACTAAGAGGAAAACACCACAGGAGCCAAAGAGCAACCTGAAGAGAGCCAACGCAGTGCCACCAAGTTGAGATTTGTCCGCATTGAGTTTAGTCCAGTGCGCGAGAACAGAAGATGCGGGACGCCGCACTTGTGGTCGACGTACACACGTACGAGCATGAACAGATCGGGAGCAACGGTTGACGATTTAGAACAGCGCGACGTAGACCTGCTTGTCCACGAACAACAGCAGCACTCAGACCTTGGGGAGGCACGGCGGAGCAGGTCTTGGCGGTGCGGCTTTGCTGCAGGGCAGAGGGCGTACGGGGCGACGCGGCTCATGGGAGGGCGCCGGGACGAAGTAGAGGCCGGCCGGGCGGCGCTGGGAGGAGGACGAGGCCGACGTGGTCGCGCGCGTGGAGATCTTGGTGGCGTCGGCCGGCGCACGAGGAGGGTAGCCAGGAGCTCGTGGAGGTCCTTCAGGAGGCGGCCGCGCCGGGTTTGACGGAGACGAGGCGATGCGGCCGGCGGCTGGAAAGAAGAGGCGGAGCAAGGGCTCGCGGACGGGGGCGCGCGCCGAGGTGGAGCAGGGGCCCGCGCGGAGGGACTGCCGGCGACAGAGCAGGGAGGAGGAGGCGCTGGGCGCCGCGCGTCGCAGCGTGGCGTCGAGGAGAGGAGAAAGGGACGACGGGGTCGGGACAGAGGAGAGGCCGAGACAGAGGTGGGAGGACCGGAGGGAGAAAAAGAGAAGAAGGAGGGTTTTTCGCAAAACGGCTAAGGCCGGCGGCGGGGGGTAGGTTTGTAAAATGGTCAGGGTGGCCGGTGGGATTAGGGTTTGGGGGAGGTGGCCTCCGGTTGGGCCACTTGGGCCTGGCCGGTTGGCTGGGGCTTTCTCCCCCTTTTTTTTATTCTTTAAAACAGTTTTCTGTTTTTATTTTCTAGTTGTTTTAAAGCCATTTTAAAAATAGTTTTGGTACCAGAAAAATACTAGAAAAATATAGTTTTAGTTTGGGGATGAAAAGGAGAGAATACTT
>NC_061508.1:158173628-158189614 GCF_022539505.1 Lolium rigidum
GATTCAAAGTAAAAGCATTGAAGCAACACAAAGGAAGATATGAGTTTCAGCGGTTGCTTTCAACTTCAACATGTATATCTCATGGATAATTATCAACACAAAGCAATATAACAAGTGCAATAAGTAAACATGTAAGAATCAATGCACACAGTTGATACAAGCGTTTGCTTCTGAGATAGAAAGAATAGGCAAACTGACTCAACAATAAAGTAGAAGATAGGCCCTTCGCAGAGGGAAGCATTGATTACTATATTTGTGCTAGAGCTTTTCGTTTTTGAAAACAAGAAACAATTTTGTCAACGGTAGTAATAAAGCATATGTGTTATGTATAAGATATCCTATAAGTTGCAAGCCTCATGCATAGTATACTAATAGTGCTCGCACCTTGTCCTAATTAGCTTGGATTAACACCGATTATCATTGCATAGCATATGTTTCAACCAAGTGTCACAAAGGGGTACCTCTATGCCGCCCGTACAAAGGTCTAAGGAGAAAGCTCGCATTGGATTTCTCGCTTTTGATTATTCTCAACTTAGACATCCATACCGGGACAACATAGACAACGTATAATGGACTCCTCTTTAATGCATAAGCATTCAACAACAGCTTAAAATTCTCATAAGAGATTGAGGATTAATTGTCCAAACCGAAACTTCCACCATGAATCATGGCTTTAGTTAGCGGCCCAATGTTCTTCTCTAACAGTATGCATACTCAAACCATATGATCATGAAAATCGCTCTTACTTCATACAAGACGAACATGCATAGCAACTCACATGATATTCAACAAAGGTAAAAGAGTTGATGGCGTCCCCAGAAACATGGTTACCGCTCAACAAGCAACTTATTAAGAAATAAAACACATAAGTACATATTCTTCACCACATAGTTTTTAAGCTATTTGTCCCATGAGCTATATATTGCAAAGGCAAAGGATAGAAATTTTAAAGATAGCACTCAAGTAATTTACTTTGGAATGGCGGAGAAATACCATGTAGTAGGTAGGTATGGTGGACACAAATGGCATGGTTATTGGCTCAAGGATTTGGATGCACGAGAAGAATTCCTCTCAATACAAGGCTAGGCTAGCAAGGTTGTTTGAAGCAAACTCAAGTATAAAAGGTGCAGCAAAGCTCACATATGAACATATTGTAGCTATTATAAGACTTTACATTGTCTCCTTGTTGTTCAAACACCTCAACCAGGAAATATCTAGACTCTAGAGATCAATCATACAAACCAAATTTTAACAAGCTCTATGTAGTTATTCATTAATGGGTACAAGGTACATGATGCAAGAGCTTAAACAAGATCTATATGAGCACAACAATTGCCAAGTATCACATTATTCAAGACATTAAACCATTTACCACATGCGGCATTTTCCGTTTCCAACCATATAACAATGAATGAAGTAGTTCAAATTTCGCAATGAACATTAAAGATAAAGCTAAGAACATATTTGTTCATACGAAACAGCGGAGCGTGTCTCTCTCCCAATCAAAGAATGCTAGGATCCGATTTATTCAAACAAAACAAAAATAAAAACAAACAGACGCTCCAAGTAAAGCACATAAGATGTGACGGAATAAAAATATAGTTTCACTAGAGGAACCTGATAAGTTGTCGATGAAGAAGGGATGCCTTGGGCATCCCCAAGCTTAGACGCTTGAGTCTTCTTAAAATATGCAGGGGTGAACCACGGGGGCATCCCAAGCTTTGACCTTTCACTCTTCTTGATCATATTGTATCATCCTCCTCTCTTGACCCTTGAAAACTTCCTCCACACCAAACTCGAAACAAACTCATTAGAGGGTCAGTGCATAATTCATATATTCACAGGTGACATAATCATTCTTAACACTTCCGGACATTGCACAAAGCTACCGAAAGTTAATGGAACAAAGAAATCCATCAAACATAGCAAAACAGCAATGCGAAATAAAAGGCGAGAATCTGTCAAAAGCAACAGTTCGTAAAGACGAATTTTAAAGTGGCACCAGACTTGCTCAGATGAAAATGCCCAAATTTAATGAAAGCTGCGTACATATCTGAGGATCACGCACGTAAATTGGCAGATTGTTTTGATTTTTCTACAGGGACTACTGCTCAAATTCGTGACAGCAAGAAATCTGTTCCCGTGCTAGAATCCAAATCTAGTATTGGCTTTACTATCAAAGACTTTACTTGGCACAACAATGCAATAAAATAAAGATAAGGAGAGGTTGCTACAGTAGTAAACAACTTCCAAGACTCAAATATAAAATAAAAGTGCAGAAGTAAAATAATGGGTTGTCTCCCATAAGCGCTTTTCTTTAACGCCTTTCAGCTAGGCGCAGAAAGTGTGTATCAAGTATTGTCGAGAGATGAAGCATTACCTCGGGCATTACGCCTACCTTTCTTATTATTTTTCTTACCCTTTGATTTAGGGAATACATGTCTACCTCCTGGTGTAGAGGTGAATTTTAGGGTGCCTTCTCCCACATCTATGACTGCTCCCAATAGTTTCAAGCAGGGATCTTCCGAGTGTGATTTGTCCTGTTCCTACACAATCAATAACAAGATAATCAGTGGATATTGTTCTTCCAAGAATGGTTGTATGCACACCTCTGGCTATTCCCTTAGGAGTTATAACAGAGTTATCAATAAGAGTTATTCCTTCTCCTCCTTCAACGAGTCCCCAAAGTGTCAAAGATTCATAAATACTCTTAGGCATAAGGCAAAATTCAGACATAATATCACAATTGGCATGAAAAATTTCACCACCTATAACAACTTTAATAGTAGGGTCCCATATTGAAGGTTCAGAGTTCACCAAAACTTGATCAAGACGGTTACGAACATAACTATAAATTTTTTCCAAGCAAGATGCACTTGTCTCAAGAGTGTTTAATCTATTATAGATGCTAATAAGAGCCGAATCAAAGTTATTAGCTGAACTATGTGATGCAACCAATTTTTTTATGGCATTAAAAGCTTGATCACCGTCGCAATGAAGGAAATCTCCTCCCACTACAAAGATCCAAGGCATATCTATAGCGAATCATAAGCCCAAAATAAAAGTTACTAAGGAGCAAACTTAGAGTCATTTGAGGTTCAACTTTACGATAAGAATCAAAAATTCTGGACCAAGCATCTTCAAAACTCTCCTCATCCCCTTGTTTAAAAGTGAAGACTAATTCCTCAGGTGAAGAAGTAACAGGTGCAGAGCTAGACATGGTAACAAAAGTAAAGTGCAAGTAACTAATTTTTTGTGTGTTTTTGATATGGAGAACAAGACAGTAAATAAACTAAAGCTAGCAACTAATTTTTTTGTATTTTGATATAATGCAGCAAACAAAGCAGTAAATAAAATAAAGCAAGACAAAAACAAAGTAAAGAGATTGGAAGTGGAGACTCCCCTTGCAAGACGTGTCTTGATCTCCCCGGCAACGGCGCCGTAGAAAACAGCTCTTGATGCGCGTAGATGACATGTCCGTTGGGAACCCCAAGAGGAAGGTGTGATGCGCACAGTAGCAAGTTTTCCCTCGCAAGAAACCAAGGTTATCGAACCAAGTAGGAGCCAAGAAGCACGTTGAAGGTTGATGGCGGAGGAGTGTAGTGCGGCGCAACACCGGGGATTCCGGCGCCAACGTGGAACCCGCACAACACAATCACAAAGACTTTGCCCCAACGTAACGTTGAGGTTGTCAATCTCACCGGCTTGTCGTAAACAAAGGATTAGATGTATAGTGTGGATGATGATGGTTATTTGCGAAGAACAAGTAAAGAACAATTGCAGCAGATTGTATTTCAGATGTAAAGAATAGGACCGGGTCCACGGATCACTAGTGGTGTCTCTCCCATAAGATAGCAGTATGTTGGGTGAACAAATTACAGTTGGGCAATTGACAAATAAAGAAGGCATAACAATGCACATACATATATCATGATGAGTACTATGAGATTTAATCAGTGGCATTACGACAAAGTACATAGACCGCTATCCAAAGATGCATCTATGCCTAAAAAGTCCACCTTCAGGTTATCATCCGAACCCCTTCCAAGCATTAAGTTGTAAACAACATGACAATTGCATTAAGTATGGTGCGTAATGTAATCAACACAAATATCCTTAGAAAAAGCATCGATGTTTTATACCTAGTGGAAACAAAGACATCCACAACCTTAGAACTTTCTCGTCATCGTCCCTGCATTTAATGGAGGCATGAACCCACTATCGAGCATAAATACTCCCTCTTGGAGTTACAAGTATCAACTTGGCCAGAGCCTCTACTAGCAACGGAGAGCATGCAAGAACATAAATAACATATATGATAGATTGATAATCAACTTGACATAGTATTCAATATTCATCGGATCCCAACAACACAACATGAAGGATTACAAATAGATGATCTTGATCATGATAGGCAGCTCACAAGATCTAACATGATAGCACAATGAGGAGAAGACAACCATCTAGCTACTCGCTATGGACCCATAGTCCAGGGGTGAACTACTCACACATCGATCCGGGAGGCGATCACGGCGATGAAGAGACCTCCGGGAGATGATTCCCCTCTCCGGCAGGGTGCCGGAGGCGATCTCCCGAATCCCCCGAGATGGGATTGGCGGCGGCGTCTCTGGAAGGTTTTCCGTATCGTGGCTCTCGGTACTGGGGGTTTCGCGACGGAGGCTTTAAGTAGGCGGAAGGGCAGGTCAAGAGGCGTCACGAGGGGCCCACACAACAGGGCCGCGCGGGCCCCTTGCTGGCCGCGCCGCCCTGTTGTGGCGGCGCCTCGTGGCCCCACTTCGTCTCTCCCTCGGACTTCTGGAAGCTTCGTGCAAAAATAGGACCCTGGGCGTTGATTTCGTCCAATTCCGAGAATATTTCCTTACTAGGATTTCTGAAACCAAAAATAGCAGAAAACAACAACTGGCTCTTCGGCATCTCGTCAATAGGTTAGTGCCGGAAAATGCATAAATATGACATATAATGTGTATAAAACATGTGAGTATCATCGAACATAAGAAATTATAGATACGTTTGGGACGTATCAATAGGCAGCTCACAAGATCTAACATGATAGCACAATGAGGAGAAGACAACCATCTAGCTACTGCTATGGACCCATAGTCCAGGGGTGAACTACTCACACATCGATCCGGAGGCGATCATGGCGATGAAGAGCCCTCCGGGAGATGATTCCCCTCTCCGGCAGGGTGCCGGAGGCGATCTCCTGAATCCCCCGAGATGGGATTGGCGGCGTCTCTGGAAGGTTTTCCGTATCGTGGCTCTCGGTACTGGTGAAGGAGATATGCCTTAGAGGCAATAATAAAGTGGTTATTATTTATATCTTTATGTTTATGATAAATGTTTATATATCATGCTATAATTGTATTAACCGAAACATTAGTACATGTGTGATATGTAGACAAACAAAGAGTCCCTAGTATGCCTCTTAACTAGCTTGTTGATTAATGGATGATTAGTTTCATAATCATGAACATTGGATGTTATTAATAACAAGGTTATATCATTGTATGAATGATGTAATGGATACACCCAATTAAGCGTAGCATAAGATCTCGTCATTAAGTTATTTGCTATAAGCTTTCGATACATAGTTACCTAGTCCTTATGACCATGAGATCATGTAAATCACTTATACCGGAAAGGTACTTTGATTACATCAAACGCCACCGCGTAAATGGGTGGTTATAAAGGTGGGATTAAGTATCCGGAAAGTATGAGTTGAGGCATATGGATCAACAAAGTGGGATTTGTCCATCCCGATGACTGATAGATATACTCGGGCCCTCTCGGTGGAATGTCGTCTAATGTCTTGCAAGCATATGAATAAGTTCATAAGAGACCACATACCACGGTACGAGTAAAGAGTACTTGTCAGGAGACGAGGATGAACAAGGTATAGAGTGATACCGAAGATCAAACCTCGGACAAGTAAAATACCGCGTAACAAAGGGAATTGGTATCGTATGTGAATGGTTCATTCGATCACTAAAGTCATCGTTGAATATGTGGGAGCCATTATGGATCTCCAGATCCCGCTATTGGTTATTGGTCGGAGTGAGTACTCAACCATGTCCGCATAGTTCACGAACCGTAGGGTGACACACTTAAAGTTGGATGTTGAAATGGTAGAACTTGAATATGGAATGGAGTTCGAATATTTGTTCGGAGTCCCGGATGAGATCCCGGACATCACGAGGAGTTCCGGAATGGTCCGGAGAATAAGATTCATATATAGGAAGTCATATTCCAAGTTTGGAAATGATCCGGTGCATTTATGGCAGGTTCTAGAAGGTTCTAGAAAAGTCCGGAAGAAATCACCATGGAAAGTAGAGTCCCGGAGGGACTCCACCTTGCATGACCAGCCAACCCTAAAGGGGAGGAGTCCAAGGTGGACTCCCCTAGGGTGGCCGGCCAACCCACCTCAAGGAAAGGTGGGAGTCCCACCTTGGGTAGGACTCCTCCTTGAGTAGGTTTCCCACATATGGGAGGTTTTAGTGTTGGGGTCTTATTCGAAGACTTGGACTAGAACTCTTGGTGCTTCCACCTATATAATGAGGGGCATAGGAGAGGGGGCTGACCACTTCAAGCCTCAGCCTTGGCCGCACCCCTTAGAGGGCCGGCGCCCAACCCCCCTCTCTCCCCAAACCCTAGCGGTCTCTCTCCTCCACCACATCCCGCACGCTTAAGCGAAGCTCCGCCGGATTTCTCCACCACCACCGACACCACACCGTCGTGCTGTCGGATTCAAGAGGAGCTACTACTTCCGCTGCCCGCCGGAACGGGAGGTGGACGTCGTCTTCATCAACAACCGAACGTGTGACCGAGTACGGAGGTGCTGCCCGTTCGTGGCGCCGGAACCGATCGTGATCAAGATCTTCTACGCGCTTTGCAAGCGGCAAGTGAACGTCTACCGCAGCAACAAGAGCCTCATCTTGTAGGCTTTGGAATCTCTTCAAGGGTGAGACTCGATACCCCCTCGTTGCTACCGTCTTCTAGATTGCATCTTGGCTTGGATTGCGTGTTCGCGGTAGGAAAATTTTTGTTTTCTATGCAACGTTATCCTACAACCGGGGTATTCGCGACGAAGGCTTTAAGTAGGCGGAAGGGAGGAGTCGGAGGTGTCACGGGGGCCCCACATGCTAGGGCCGCGCGGCCAGGGCCTGGGCCGTGCCGCCCTAGTGTGGCGTCGCCCCGTGGCCCCACTTCGTATCTCCCTCGGTCTTCTGGAAGCTTCGTGGAAAAATAAGACCCTGGGCGTTGATTTCGTCCAATTCCGAGAATATTTCCTTTGTAGGATTTCTCGAAACCAAAAACAGCGTAAAACAAAGAATCGGCTCTTCGGCATCTCGTCAGTAGGTTAGTGCCGGAAAATGCATAATAATGACATATAATGTGTATAAAACATGTGAGTATCATCATAAAAGTAGCATGGAACATAAGAAATTATAGATACGTTTGAGACGTATCAATTATGCAGGCAAAAGCTTCGATACGTGAGAACTCCAAATTATGAAATACCATCATTGTCCGGTAAGGACAATGTTTAAAGAACTGGCAAAAATGCTATAATGCATAGTATGAGATGCAATCGTCCCGAGTGTAACCTAATCTCGATGATTTAAGAGGTATAAGTTGTAAAGATTTCCTTAGGGTGTGTTGCACTTTTAGGATGGTTCTCAAACAAGGTTCTTATTAGGGTTGATGATATGATAACATAAACAAGTGATATAATGCATCATAACAATCATACACACAAAGGATAGTAGTGGAATAATATGTAAAGAACAGTTGTCAGTTTTAAGTTCTACATGACATGGTTGATGATTACCTATATTATACTTCAAAAGAATAACTTTTGAAGAACATGTTGGTTAAGAAATATTAGGTATTTCAAATAAGAACTATGGCTTCTATGGTTTGATTGACATTTGTATTTCAAAAGAATAACTTTCGAAGAACATGCTAATAAAGAACAAGAACTACTATAAATAGGAGCTATGGACTTCTAAGGTTTACCATTGGATCCATTCAATTCTCTAATAGGGACTAGTTGAGTTCTTAGGTAGAATGGGTCTATGTGTAGCAAGTTTTAGCAAGTTTATTACTATGGTTTCTCCTAAGCATCATATCAAAGAATGGTTATCAAGATGATGCTATGAGTTAGGGTTTACTATAACTTCTCATTTGCTTTACTAAGTAATCACTAATGGGTTTCTAAGCTAGATGGCTTAATATCCTTAAGTAGGGTTTAAGTTGAATATGAACATATCATGTGAATTACTACACAAGGTTTTTATTAAGGTTCTAAATGTAAAGGTTAAGTGGATATGATCACATGGGCTAAACCCCTAGGGTTTTAGGTTTGCAACTAATTTAGAGTGATCACATGAAATAATGAGATCAAGGTCTTACTTATATTGAAACTAGGGTTTCTAAGTTATGGTACACCTCTTAAATTGATAATTGGAAATATAGGTGTGGTTACTAATTACTTTGAAACAAAATTAGTAATGGTTTGACATTTTATTAATTTTCACAAGACTTAATAATTAGGGTAACTCCTATTTAGATTCAATTTAGAAATCAAGGTTTAATAAGTGTTATAAAGTTTTAAAATATTTAACTTGTTAACTAAAGATGTTTAAGTACACAAGTTTTGGATTTCCAAACTCATATTAGTTTTTAGCATTTTCTTGATTGATTATTATTTAAAGAAAATTTAGAAAATAGTAATTTGCAAATTAGGGTTTACGAATTACCACTAATATTTAAGTTACTGAAATATGATAAGGAAAACTAAACTTATTTTTTTATTTAGTTACATAATAGCTATTTTTTTTGAAACTTAAATAATTATTGAATTCCAATTGTGTTTAAAAATATGAAATGGCATAATTAATAAGGTTAAAAATAATTGAATTTTTATTTTGACACACATTTTTATTTTATATTTTTATTGGATAGAGTTTATTTTTGTGAGCATTTTAATATCTTATTTGAATTTTTCTGAGTTGAAATGAATTTTATACGATTTTACAAAGTTTCAGTGATTTTCTGGTTTTTAACTAAATGTAAAATTACTAGATTTACCGATTCACACCTAGATATTGCTACTGACGAGTGGGACCATTGACTAGGTCAGTTGCCATGTTGGCAACAACCAGTCAACATGCATATGTGACCCCACCGCCACGTTGGCAGCGCCGACGGCTTGACGCCGGCGACCAGTAGACCACGGCGCCGCCGATCTAGAGCCTCCCCGGATGTGTGACTGATGCGTGTAGTTGACACGTCCGTTGGGAACCCCAAGAGGAAGGTGTGATGCGCACAGCGGCAAGTTTCCCTCAGTAAGAAATCAAGGTTTAATCGAACCAGTAGGAGTCAAGAAGCACGTTGAAGGTTGATGGCGGAGGGATGTAGTGCGGCGCAACACCAGAGATTCCGGCGCCAACGTGGAACCTGCACAACACAACCAAAGTACTTTGCCCCAACGAAACAAGTGAGGTTGTCAATCTCACCGGCTTGCTGTAACAAAGGATTAACCGAATTGTGTGGAAGATGATTGTTTGCAGAGAAAACAAGAAAACAAGTATTGCAGACAGATTTGTATTTCAAGATTAAAGAATGGACCGGGGTCCACAGTTCACTAGAGGTGTCTCTCCCATAAGATAAAAGCATGTTGGGTGAACAAATTACAGTCGGGCAATTGACAAATAGAGAGGGCATAACAATGCACATACATGGCATGATAAGTATAGTGAGATTTAATTGGGCATTACGACAAAGTACATAGACCGCCATCCAACCGCATCTATGCCTAAAAAGTCCACCTTCAGGTTATCGTCCGAACCCCTTCCAAGTATTAAGTTGCAAAGCAACATGACAATTGCATTAAGTATGGTGCGTAATGTAATCAACAACTACATTCTCGGACATAGCGCCAATGTTTTATCCCTAGTGGCAACAAGACAACACAACCTTAGAACTTTCTCGTCATCGTCCTGTGTGTCAATGCGGCATGAACCCACTATCGAGCATAAATACTCCCTCTTGGAGTTAAAAGCAAAAACTTGGCCGCAGCCTCTACTAGTAACGGAGAGCATGCAAGATCATAAACAACACATATGTAATAACTTGATAATTAACATAACATGGTATTCTCTATCCATCGGATCCCGACAAACACAACATAGAGTATTACGGATAGATGATCTTGATCATGTTAGGCAGCTCACAAGATCCAACAATGAAGCACAATGAGGAGAAGACAACCATCTAGCTACCGCTATGGACCCATAGTCCAGGGGTGAACTACTCACTCATCACTCCGGAGGCGACCATGGCGGTGTAGAGTCATCCGGGAGATGAATCCCCTCTCCGGCAGAGTGCCGGAGGAGATCTCCGGAATCCCCCGAGATGGGATCGGCGGCGGCGGCGTCTCGATAGGGTTTTCCGTATTGTGGTTTTTCGCATCGGGGTTTCGCGACGGAGGCTTTAAGTAGGCGGAAGGGCGGAGTCGGGGCCCGACGAGGGCCCACACCATAGGGCGGCGCGGGCCCCCCCTTGGCCGCGCCGCCATGTGGTGTCGCCACCTCGTGGCCCCACTTCGTATGCTCTTTGGTCTTCTGGAAGGTTCGTGGAAAAATAGGCCCCTGGGTCTTCGTTTCGTCCAATTCCGAGAATATTTCGTTACTAGGATTTCGAAACCAAAAACAGCAGTAAAACAGAACCGGCACTTCGACATCTTATTAATAGGTTAGTTCCATAAAATGCACGAATATGACATAAAGTGTACATAAAACATGTAGGTATCATCAATAATATGGCATAGAACATAAGAAATTATCGATACGTCGGAGACGTATCAAGCATCCCCAAGCTTAGTTTCGCTCGTCCCGAGCAGGTAAAACGATAACAAAGATAATTTCTGAAGTGATATGCCATCATAACCTTGATCATACTATTTGTAAACATATGTAGTGGATGCAGCGATCAAAACAATGGTAATGACATGAGTAAACAAGTGAATCATAAAGCAAAGACTTTTCATGAATAGTACTTCAAGACAAGTATTAATAAGTCTTGCATAAGAGTTAACTCATAAAGCAATAAATCAAAGTAAAGGTATTGAAGCAACACAAAGGAAGATTAAGTTTCAGCGGTTGCTTTCAACTTGTAACATGTATATCTCATGGATAATTGTCAACATAGAGTAATATAACAAGTACAATATGCAAGTATGTAGGAATCAATGCACAGCTCACACAAGTGTTTGCTTCTTGAGGTGGAGAGAGATAGGTGAACTGACTCAACATAAAAGTAAAAAGAATGGTCCTTCAAAGAGGAAAGCATCGATTGCTATATTTGTGCTAGAGCTTTTATTTTGAAAACATGAAACAATTTTGTCAACGGTAGTAATAAAGCATATGAGTTATGTACATTATATCTTACAAGTTGCAAGCCTCATGCATAGTATACTAATAGTGCCCGCACCTTGTCCTAATTAACTTGGACTACCGGATCTTTGCAATGCACATGTTTTAACCAAGTGTCACAATGGGGTACCTCCATGCCGCTCGTACAAAGGTCTAAGGAGAAAGCTCGCATTTTGGATTTCTCGCTTTTGATTATTCTCAACTTAGACATCCATACCGGGACAACATGGACAACAGATAATGGACTCCTCTTTAATGCATAAGCATGTGGCAACAATTATTATTCTCATATGAGATTGAGGATATATGTCCAAGACTCGAAACTTCCACCATGAATCATGGCTTTAGTTAGCGGCCCAATGTTCTTCTCTAACAATATGCATGCTCCAACCATGAAGGTGGTAGATCTCTCTTACTTCGGACAAGACGGACATGCATAGCAACTCACATGATATTCAACAAGGAATAGTTGATGGCGTCCCCGTAAGCATGGTTATCGCACAACAAGCAACTTAATAAGAGATAAAGTGCATAAGTACATATTCAATACCACAATAGTTTTTAAGCTATTTGTCCCATGAGCTATATATTGCAAAGGTGAATGATGGAGTTTTAAAGGTAGCACTCAAGCAATTTACTTTGGAATGGCGGATAAATACCATGTAGTAGGTAGGTATGGTGGACACAAATGGCATAGTGGTTGGCTCAAGTATTTTGGATGCATGAGAAGTATTCCCTCTCGATACAAGGTTTAGGCTAGCAAGGTTATTTGAAACAAACACAAGGATGAACGGTACAGATAAAACTCACATAAAAGACATATGGTAAACATTATAAGACTCCATACCGTCTTCCTTGTTGTTCAAAACTCAATACTAGATGTTATCTAGACTCTAGAGAAACCAAATATGCAAACCAAATTAGCAAGCTCTAAGTATTTCTTCATTGCAAAGTATATGATGCAAGAGCTTAAACATGAGCACAACAATTGCCAAGTATCAAATTATCCAAGACATTTTAGAGTTACTACATGTAGCATTTTCCAATTCCAACCATATAACAATTTAACGAAGAAGAAACTTCGCCATGAATACTATGAGTAGAGCCTAAGGACATATTTGTCCATATGCTACAGCGGAGCGTGTCTCTCTCCCATAAAGTGAATGCTAGGATCCATTTTATTCAAACAAAAACAAACCGACGCTCCAAGCAAAGTGCATAAGATGTGACGGAATAAAAATATAGTTTCGGGGGAGGAACCCGATAATGTTGTCGATGAAGAAGGGGATGCCTTGGGCATCCCCAAGCTTAGACGCTTGAGTCTTCTTAAAATATGCAGGGGTGAACCACCGGGGCATCCCCAAGCTTAGAGCTTTCACTCTCCTTGATCATATTGCATCATACTCCTCTCTTGATCCTTGAAAACTTCCTCCACACCAACTCGAAACAACTCATTAGAGGGTTAGTGCATAATAAAAATTCACATGTTCAGAGGTGACACAATCATTCTTAACACTTCTGGACATTGCATAAAGCTACTGGACATTAATGGATCAAAGAAATTCATCCAACATAGCAAAAGAGGCAATGCAAAATAAAAGGCAGAATCTGTCAAAACAGAACAGTCCGTAAAGATGGATTTTATTAGGCCACCAGACTTGCTCAGATGAAAATGCTCAAATTGAATGAAAGTTGCGTACATATCTGAGGATCATTCACGTAAATTGGCTTAATTTTCTGAGCTAACTACAGGGAGGTAGACCCAGATTCGTGACAGCAAAGAAATCTGGAACTGCGCAGTAATCCAAATCTAGTACTTACTTTTCTATCAAAGACTTTACTTGGCACAACAAAACTCAAAACTAAGATAAGGAGAGGTTGCTACAGTAGTAAACAACTTCCAAGACACAAATATAAAACAAAAATACTGGAGTAAAAACATGGGTTGTCTCCCATAAGCGCTTTTCTTAAACGCCTTTCAGCTAGGCGCAGAAAGTGTATCTCAAGTGTTATCGCGAGATGGAGTATTGATATCATAAGCTCCCCCATTCGCAGTGGTACTACGGGCTTTGTCAATTTTAGGCCTATAATAATATTTCTTTGGTTTAGGCACTTTAGAGGCATACATAAACTTTTGCTCCTTTCCCACATAAGCTTTCTCTCTAAACTGTAGAGATGAAAAGGTTGAACCCAAGGTTCCCATAGCTTTTTCAAGTTTGCCAATCCTATTAATTTGATTATCATGGTCAACACAAGTTCTTAGGACACTAATTCTTTCATCAATTCCTCCTAAGGATTTATCAAGTTTATCAGTTTTATCAAGTAACATCTCCAACTTAGTTTCAACACAAAAAATTTTCTCTATGGTTTCCAATTTTTTCATAACATCCTCAAGGGAAGTTTCAATTTTAATTTCATTAACAGGTGGTGTTCCAAATAAACTCTCAATAATGCAACTAGCTTCTAAAGCGGGAGCACCTAGGAAGTTACCTCCCACGAGACAATCAAGAACATATCTATTCCAAACTAGAGATACCAACATAAAAATTCCCGAGTAGGATAGTGGTGAAGTGTTTCTTAGTGCACCTATTATGGGCATCACTAATTCTATACCAAGCATCTTTTAAACATTCTCCTCCTTGTTGCTTAAATGAACGAACTTCAACTTCAGGATTACTCATTTTAGCAGTAGTAAATAAAGCAAACTAGATAAAGTAAATGCAAGTAAACTAATTTTTTTGTGTTTTTGATATAGAGTGCAAGACAGGAAATAAAGTAAAACTAGCAACTAATTTTTTTGTGTTTTGATATAATGCAGCAAACAAAGTAGTAAATAAAATAAAGCAAGACAAAAACAAAGTAAAGAGATTGAGAAGTGGAGACTCCCCTTGCAGGCGTGTCTTGATCTCACCGACAACGACGCCGTGAAATTTGCTTGATGCGTGTAGTTGACACGTCCGTTGAGAACCCCAAGAGGAAGGTGTGATGCGCACAGCGGCAAGTTTCCTCGATAAGAAACCAAGGTTTAATCGAACCAGTAGGGAGTCAAGAAGCACGTTGAAGGTTGATGGCGGCGGGATGTAGTGCGGCGCAACACCAGAGATTCCGGCGCCAACGTGGAACCCGCACAACACAACCAAAGTACTTTGCCCCAACGAAACAGATGAGGTTGTCAATCTCACCGGCTTGCTGTAACAAAGGATTAACCGAATTGTGTGGAAGATGATTGTTTGCGAGAGAAAACGAAGAAACAAGTATTGCAGCAGATTTGTATTTCAGTATTAAAGAATGGACCGGGGTCCACAGTTCACTAGAGGTGTCTCTCCCATAAGATAAAAGCATGTTGGGTGAACAAATTACAATCGGGCAATTGACAAATAGAGAGGGCATAACAATGCACATACATGGCATGATAAGTATAGTGAGATTTAATTGGGCATTACGACAAAGTACATAGACCGCCATCCAACCGCATCTATGCCTAAAAAGTCCACCTTCGAGTTATCGTCCGAACCCCTTCCAGTATTAAGTTGCAAAGCAACGGACAATTGCATTAAGTATGGTGCGTAATGTAATCAACAAATACATCCTCGGACATAGCGCCAATGTTTTATCCCTAGTGGCAACAGCGACAACACAACCTTAGAACTTTCGTCACCTGTCCCGGTGTCAATGCGAGCATGAACCCACTATCGAGCATAAATACTCCCTCTTGGAGTTAAAAGCAAAAACTTGGCCAGAGCCTCTACTAGTAACGGAGAGCATGCAAGATCATAAACAACACATATGTAATAACTTGATAATTAACATAACATGGTATTCTCTATCCATCGGATCCCGACAAACACAACATAGAGTATTACAGATAGATGATCTTGATCATGTTAGGCAGCTCACAAGATCCAACAATGAAGCACAATGAGGAGAAGACAACCATCTAGCTACTGCTATGGACCCATAGTCCAGGGGTGAACTACTCACTCATCACTCCGGAGGCGACCATGGCGGTGTAGAGTCCTCCCGGGAGATGAATCCCCTCTCCGGCAGGGTGCCGGAGGAGATCTCCGTAATCCCCCGAGATGGGATCGGCGGCGGCGGCGTCTCGCAAGGTTTTCCGTATCGTGGTTTTTCGCATCGGGAGTTTCGCGACGGAGGCTTTAAGTAGGCGGAAGGGCAGTAGTCGGGGCCCGACGAGGGGCCCACACCATAGGGCGGCGCGGCCCCCTTGGCCGCGCCGCCATGTGGTGTCGCCACCTCGTGGCCCCACTTCGTATGCTCTTCGGTCTTCCGGAAGGTTCGTGGCAAAATAGGCCCCCGGGTCTTCGTTTCGTCCAATTCCGAGAATATTTCATTACTAGGATTTCGAAACCAAAAACAAGCCAGAAAACAGGAACTAGCACTTCGGCATCTTGTTAATAGGTTAGTTCCAGAAAATGCACGAATATGACATAAAGTGTACATAAAACATGTAGGTATCATCAATAATATGGCATAGAACATAAGAAATTATCGATACGTCGGAGACGTATC
>NC_061508.1:158189714-158214372 GCF_022539505.1 Lolium rigidum
AGCTAAGTTTTGCGCTAAGAACAAAGTTCTTAACCCGAAACTCGGGACCGGCGGTGCCGGTTTTGCGCTAAGTTTTTAAGCTAAGTTTTGCGCTAAGAACAAAGTTCTTAACCCGAAACTCGGGACCGGGCAGCGGCCGGTTTTGCGCTAAGTTTTTAAGCTAAGTTTTGCGCTAAGAACAAGTGTTCTTAACCCGAAACTCGTGGACCGGGCAGGTGCCGGTTTTGCGCTAAGTTTTTAAGCTAAGTTTTGCGCTAAGAACAAGGTTCTTAACCCGAAACTCGTGGATCGGCAGTGCCGGTTTTGCGCTAAGTTTTTAAGCTAAGTTTTGCGCTAAGAACAAGGTTCTTAACCCGAAACTCTGGGATCGGCAAAGTGCCGGTTTTGCGCTAAGTTTTTAAGCTAAGTTTTGCGCTAAGAACAAGGTTCTTAACCCGAAACTCTGGATCGGGCAGGTGCCGGTTTTGCGCTAAGTTTTTAAGCTAAGTTTTGCGCTAAGAACAAAGTTCTTAACCCGAAACTCGGGGATCGGCAGCGCCGGTTTTGCGCTAAGATTTTAAATTAAGTTTTGCGCTAAAAGCTGCGCTCTCACCACAAAACTCGGGACCGGGGAGATAGACAAGAGAGAAACCGGCACAAAACTAAAGAAAAGATAGAACAAATCCGGAAGGAAGGAAACCGGTAGCAGATAAGAGGAGTTAGAAAAACGTACCATCAAGTTGTTCGTGGCATCATACCACGCGCTGTCAAGCTCTTTCACGGCGCTGCGGAGCCGCATGAAGTGCTCCTCGGACGACCGGTCCCCAACTGGATCAGGTGCCGGCAGCCCTGTCCCTGCCCAAGCCGCGGGTCGCCGGAGTCATGTCCGCGGCGTTCCACTTCTGGGCGTAGGGCAGGAGATGCCCCAAGTCCCGGCCTCGGCGTTGGAACTCAGTTATACGGCCAAGAAGACCGGTGGCCTTCGTGGCGGTATCCCTGGCGGCCTTGGAGACGTGCAGCACCAGAGGCTGCTGGCCGCCGGAAGGGGCGCTGGAGGCCGTCGCCTTCCCCTTGATAAGCTTGGAGGTCTTGGGCGGCGGCGCGCTAGGAGTGGCCCCAAGAGGTTTGGCGCGAGGAGCACCTGGCGGCGGCATAAGGATGGTTCGTGGAGACTGGGGAGCACTGGGCGCATCACCCGGCTTGGGACCTTCCGGCGCGGAAGATTCCGGCGCGGAAGTGGTTGTCTTTTCAAGGACGGGAGGAGCAGGAGGCTCCGCCCGCCCGGCAGCTTCTTCTTCTCCGGCGCCGATGTTGCTGGCGCCGGTATCCTCGGGTCTCCGGAGGGAAGGAAGGATCCTCCTCCGTGCGGTGATCTGATGATGAAGGGGCCGCACGCCCCGAATTTGTTGTGCCCCCCGAAAGGGAGGCAGAGGTGTTACCGGCACCAGGTGGTGCCGGGCTTGAGCGAGGAGGAGGGGTTGAAGTCCTTGCGGAGTCTTCAGAGCCCGATTGTCTTGGGCCAAGCTTGAGCGCAGGGCTGAGAAAAAGAAAGAAAGACGGTTGGAAAAGAGAAACCGGAAAAAGAACTTGGCGAAAAAGAGGCAAGCCGGAAAATGAGTAACTTACCCGGAAGAGGTTGGCATCGCCTTGCGCCCGTAGCGACGCATGCCCACCTGCTTCTCCCCACGGGCTCGGTCCGAAGCGCTTGGAGGGAGGGGCTCGGCTGCCACCGGCATCGAATGCCGGCTGCTTGTTCTTTTGGCCCCGGGCCATGAGTTTGTCCACAAACTCAGAGCCCGCCTCGGCGCGCAGGGGCGGCACGCGCTCATGGATCTATGGATTGAGCATGGCTAAGAAGCATTTCGCAGGAAAACGATAACGGAAGATAAAGGAAACCGGAAAAGAGAGTACCTCAAGCGTGGTCAAGTCGTCAGCGGACCCGGTTGGCTTTGGCGGAGACCGGCCAAGGTGCGCTGCCGGAGTCTTGCCCATCTTCAGATCCTTCCAGAAAATGTAGGGATCTAGGTCGAAGGAGTCAAGGGCGCGTTTCTGGCAAGGTCCTCGCCGCTCTGCTTCGATGAGGGGGAAGCGGTCCTTGGCCTGTAACATGAAAAAAGTAAGATTAGCAAGAGCAGAAAGTTACCGGCTAAAGACAACCCCTGTCGCATAATCCCTTACTTCTTGGGTTGGAGGGTTATCGCTGCCGAGGGGAAGGAGGCCCCATTCCCAATCGATGGCATAGCAGCTTGGCAAATCTGCTTAGCCTTGCGAACGACATCCCTTTTGCTAAGCGGACGGCCTGTGATCTTGGTAGGATCGCCTGGGCCGTACATCTCGCTCATCCTATGCGCACGGCGCATCAGAGGAAGCACCCGGCGTGACATAAAGGTGCGGATGATATCATCCGAGCAGATGTTGGTCTCTTTCTTCAAAGAGGCCAAGAAGCATACCACCCGGCTAGTTTCAGCATGATCGGACTTCGGGTTGTAGCTCCAGCTTGGTCCCGCTGGGAGGCCCCGCTTCGAAAGGAGGAAGATCGATAAGATCGGCACGGCCGGTGTTCTTCACGTAGAAGAAAGTCCCTTGCCACAACCGGCAAGATTCGAGGCCGGAAAACTTAAAAAGGGGCTCCCTTGACGGGAGCCGATGATGCAAGACCCGCATTGAACGGGGGTTTGGGTTTAGGAATATCCTTGCCCCGAACGGAATTGATCCGAAGAGCAAAGAAGCGGGCAAACGTCTCACGAGTGGGACGAATGCCGATATAGGCCTCCATAAAGGTGGCGTAGCAAGAGAGGTAGAAGATGGCGTTGCCGAGAAGGTGGTGAGGTTGGAGTTTGTAGAAATCTAGGAACTCACGAAAGAAAGGGGAGGCCGGAAGGCCGAAGCCACGCTCAAAGTGAGCAAGAAAGACAACATATTCGTCGGGTTCAGTGGTCCGGTTCGATTTCATCGTCGGGAATCCGGCAAGAAACTCCTTCCGGAATCCGTCGAGACCGGTATAACCAATCGATCTCGAACTCGGTGACACCGGAGCCCATCCAGTGCTCCGCGGGTGATTGGGGAAGGCTCGGCGCCGGATGATTGGCTGGAGCTACCGGATGCTTCGCCGTAACTACTCGCCTCTCGGCTACCGGAAGCTTGGCTAAAGCTACCGGATTCTAGAGGTCCACCGGATTCTTGGTGGCTACCGGATCCCCGCCGGTTGCCGGAATCGGTCTCCATCGGATCTGGAACGTTGGATCCACCGGGAGATTGATCACGGTGTCTAACGGAAGGGGAAGAAGAAGAAGATGCGGAGGAGGATTCGTCGGACATGGAATGGGAAGGTGAAAAAACAGAAATCCCACACTTGAACCCCGCGTGAAGATCTACGAGTAAGAAGAAAACCAAAGAAAAAAGAGGAAATAAGAACACCGAAGACCCAAGATCTGAAAAGCAAGCAAATAGCGAGCAAAGCAAGATTGGTACCAACCTGGAGCGGCGCAGCCGCAGAGGAAGATGTTCGCCGGTGCTGGAACGGACCTACGGCCGCCGACGAGCTCCGTCGACGGTGAGGCGGAGAAGCTCGCGATGAAGCGTGAATGCAGCGGGCGCGGTGGAACCGCTGCTAGGGCCTCCCGCACGCCGAGGTCCGGCGGAGGCGCGGCGTGAGTTCGTCGGGCGCCGGAGCTGGTGCAAGCGACGGCGGACGAAGAGCGGCGGAGGCACAAAGACGAGAAGCACTGTGCGCGAAGGAAGAGGAATGCGAAGAAGAGGAAGAAGAAGGGGCAGTTGTGCTTATAAAGGAGAGATAAGATGGGCCGAAAACCGCTGGGCCGCGGCGGTTCGCCTCGCGGGCCGCGACGGTTCGCGCCGCGGGCCGCCACGTGGCGAAGAGGTACACGCGAGAAAAGAGGTGGCCACACGGAGGCGCACACGAGATCCGAGAGCAGCTTAGTGGGTTCCGCAGGTGGTGCATTAAATGAGCGCGCGGAGTCGAAACGAAGTGACAACTGACACTGCTACGACAGTCACAGTGCGCATGTCACTGACAGGCGTGGGGCCCAAAATATTCTCGACACCGCCGAGGAAGTATTTAATGACCATAGATGCCGGAGGATAAGATACCGGATAATATCTTAAGAGAAAAGATAGCCTTGGTTTGGGCAAAGATGCCGGATCCAAATCTAAGGACAGATAGATTAAACCGGTATCCTAAAAAGAAAGAACCTGGCATGGTCTGTTGGATAGGATCCACCAGACTATACCAGCTTCGGGGACTAATGTTGGGGGGATGACCCCGGTATGCCAAAGGCATGCCAAACCGGATGGTTTGAGCCATCAAGATACCGGTTTAATGTTCGTACCGGAACTTAAAGATAGGAACTTAGCTAAGTGAGGCTAAGCCGGTATCCCCAAGAGGGGTATACCGGAATCAGGTAAGAAGATACCGGATCTCCGGAAGGACGAGCAGGTCGGCAGGACTGGTCAAAGATTCTCTCCAGAGCTAGAAGACAAAGATGAGCTAAGCAAAGTAACTTTAGACGAAGGGCTGACGATAAAGAGAAGGATGACGGTCAAAGAAGCCGGAGGACGTCAGCGTCTCTGATTAAAGAGGGCTCCGGTGTCTTCTGTGATTAAAGTAGCTTTGTAAAGTAGTTTGTCTAGTCAAAGATGCCATTAGGGTTTCTTGCCCTGTAAGCCACCTCTCCCCTATATAAGGAGAGGGGGCAGCCCTTCTTACAGGGAGATCGCGCATGAACACAGAATAGCTTGTACTGAGAAACTTGTAGCCTGTTGAGATCAATAAAGATGATGATCTAGAGCGAGTTCTTCCTTATGTCTTTCTTCTTCAACCTCTAGCCTTGGCTAAGTTCTTGAGGAAACCATCCGGAAGTTCATCCCATCTAATCACAAACCCTCCCCCGAATCCTCTTGCGTCCATTCGGCCCCAACTTAAGCCATCCTATGGCATCTGTCTGTTCACCACGACGACACTTTACATGACCGCGTTCATGCGATTTGCTCCACGCTCGACATGCAACTTGTATTGCATAAGTGGCTTTGCGGGTGTCTGTCTCTCCTACTATAGTAAAGATCCAATTTACTCTTTCTATTGACAACACTAGTATCACCGTTGTGGTTCATGTTCGTAGGCGATTGGATCTTATGCGAAAACCCTAAACCACGTAAAATATGCAAACCAAATTAGAACCGTCTAACTTGTTTTTGCAGGGTTTGGTGATGTGATATGGCCATAATGTGATGATGAATATGTATGAGATGATCATTATTGTATTGTGGCAACCGGCAGGAGCCTTATGGTTGTCTTTAAATTTCATGTTGAGTAGTATTTCAAAGTAGTTGTAATAGTTGCTACATGGAGGACAATTATGAAGACGGCGCCATTGACCTTGGTGCTACGCCGACGATGATGGAGATCATGCCCGTTGATGATGGAGGATCATGTCCGTGCTTTGGAGATGAAGATCAAAAGGCGCAAAGACAAAAGGGCCATATCATATCACATATGAATTGCATGTGATGTTAATCCTTTTATGCATCTTATATTGCTTAGATCGCGATGGTAGCATTATAAGATGATCCCTCTCACTAAATATCATGATAATAAAGTGTTCATCCTTAGTATGCACCGTTTCTAAGACTTGTCGTTTCGAAGCATCTCGTGATGATCGGGTGTGATAGATTCTACATGTGCATACAACGGGTACAAGCCAGTTTTGTACACGTGGTACTAAGGTTGCCTTGACGAGCCTAGCATGTACAGACATGGTCTCGGAACACGGGATACCGAAAGGTAGAGCATGAGTCATATGATTGATATGATGAACACTTGGGTGTTCGCCATTGAAATTACATCTTGTTCGTGATGATCGGATTTGGTGTGGTGGATTTGGTTCGTGTGATCACTGAGACAATGCGAGGGATATTGTTTTGAGTGGGAGTTCACCTAGTTTTTAATTTTGTTGAATTAAAATTTGAACTCAATTTGTCATAAACTTAGTCTAAACTATTGCAAATATATGTTGTAGATCATGGCGTCCCCATCAATCAATTTTAACCAGTTCCTAGAGAAAGAAAAGCTTAAAAGCAATGGTAGCAACTTCACCGATTGGTTCCGTCATGTGAGGATCTTCCTCAATGGTGGAAATCTGCAATATGTGCTTGATGCACCGCTAGGTTCCCCACCACCCCCTGCAGTATCCGAGGAAGAAAAGAATGACGAGGGAATACCTCGGCAATGCCTACGTATTGTAGACTAGGGTTTCGGGAGAGCGACGATGGAGATTCCGGGGACGAGATTAGGCACACGGCTACCTGCTTCGGTCCCTCGGTGGAGGATCCTTACGTGTTGCTAGCAATCTACTATATGATCATATGTATGTTTACGGGCACTGCCGTAGCGGAGATGTGTTGTCTATATTCGTCTATCTATTCTCCTCTATTTCGGTGCCTCGCTAGCTTTATATATGCAACCAGCCTAGGGTTTTACAAGAGTCCTAGTCGACTACTTCTTCGGGTTGCCTTGTTGGGCCTTCTCCATATTTGGTCTTCTCCATATTGGGCCCAATATGGAGAAGACCAAATATGGAGAAGGCCCAACAAGGCAACCCGAAGAAGTAGTCGACTAGGACTCTTGTAAAACCCTAGGCTGGTTGCATATATAAAGCTAGCCAGTGGCACCCAAATAGAGAGGAGAATAGATAGACGTAATATAGACAACACATCTCCGCCTACAGCACTCCGTAAACATACATATGATCATATAGTAGATTGCTAGCAAGCACGTAGGGATCCTCCACCGAGGGGACCCGAAGCTGGGTACGTCGTGTGCCTAATCTCGTCCCCGGAATCTCCATCGTCGCTCTCCCGAAACCCTAGTCTACAATACGTAGGCATTGCCGAGGTATTCCCTCGTCAAAGAATGCTTTCGAGAATCGGGCTAAAGTGTACTCTCAAGTTCAGTGTGCCATCCTATGCAGCCTAGAGGCAGAGCTCCAAAAGCGTTTTGAGCACCATGACCCCTGTGATATGATCAATGAGCTCAAAGTTATCTTTGAAACTCATGCGGCCGTGGAGAGCTATGAGGCCTAGAAGCAGTTCTTTGGCTGCATGATGGAAGAGGGCAGCTCCGTTAGCGAGCACGTGTTCGCTATGTCCGGACACGCGAAGAAGCTCAGTGACTTGGGGATTATCATCCCCAACCAGCTGGGTATTCATCATGTTCTCCAATCACTGCCGCCAAGTTACAAGAACTTCGTGATGAACTACAATATGCAGAACATGAATAAGGAGTTACCTGAACTCTTCTCCATGCTAAAATCTGCTGAGATTGAGATACAGAAAGAGCACCAAGTGTTGATGGTCAACAAGACCACCAAGTTCAAGAAGCAGGGCAAACCTAAGAAGGACCTTAAGAAGGGCGGCAAGAAAGCTGCTGTGCCTCCTGAGAAGCCTAAGGGTGGCCCTAAACCTGATACTCGACCGGCTATTACCGCAATGGGAAGGGGCACCGGAAGCGGAATTGCCCCAAGTACTTGGCTGATCCGAAGAGCGGCCTTGTCAAGAAGAAGAAAGGTATATCTCGATATACATGTTATAGATGTTTATCTCACCGGTTCTCGTACTAGTGCCCGGGTATTTGATACTCGGTTCGGTTGCTCACATTTGTAACTCGAAACAAGAACTACGAAATAAACGAAGCCTAGCGAGGGATGAAGTGACGATGCGCGTTGGAAATGGATCCAAGGTCGATGTGATCGCCGTCGCACGCTCCCTCTACATCTACCATCGGATTAGTTTTAGACCTCAATAATTGTTATTTGGTGCCTGCAGCCGAGCATGAACATTATATCTGGATCGTGTTTAATGCAAGACGGTTATTCATTTAAGTCTGAGAATAATGGTTGTTCTATTTTTATGAATAATATCTTTTATGGTCATGCGCCTGAGAAAAATGGTTTATTTCTATTAAGTCTCGATAGTAGCGATACACATGTTCATAACATTGATGCTAAGCGAATTAAATTGAATGATAATTCTACTTATATGTGGCACTGTCGTCTTGGTCATATTGGACTGAAACGCATGAAGAAACTCCATTCCGATGGACTACTTGAGTCACTTGACTTTGAGTCACTTGACAGATGCGAAGCATGTCTAATGGGAAAAATGACTAAGACTCCATTCTCTAGTATTATGGAGCGAGCTACAGACTTATTGGAAATCATACATACGGATGTGTGCGGACCAATGAGTGTAGCCTCGCGCGGTGGTTATCGTTATGTTCTAACCTTCACAGATGATCTGAGTAGATATGGGTATGTCTATTTCATGAAACATAAATCCGAGACTTTCCAGAAGTTTAAGGAATTCCAAAGTGAAGTAGAAAATCAACGTAACAAAAAGATCAAGTTTCTGCGTTCTGATCGCGGAGGCGAATATCTAAGTTATGAGTTTGGCATGCATTTAAAGAAATGCGGAATACTTTCATAGTTGACACCGCCGGAACACCACAGACGCAATGGTGTGTCCGAACGTCGTAATCGAACTCTCTTAGATATGGTTCGTTCTATGATGTCTCTTACTGATTTGCCGTTATCGTTTTGGGGTTATGCATTAGAGACAGCTGCATTCACTTTAAATAGGTCACCATATAAATCCGTTGCAACGACACCGTATGAATTATGATTTAATAAGAAACCTAAGCTGTCGTTCCTTAAAGTTTGGGGTTGCGAAGCCTATGTAAAAAAGTTACAACCGGACAAGCTAGAACCCAAAGCGGAGAAATGCGTCTTCATAGGATACCCTAAGGAAACTATAGGGTATACTTTCTATCACAAATCCGAAGGCAAAATCTTTGTTGCCAAGAACGGAACCTTTCTTGAAAAAGAGTTTCTCACTAAAGAAGTGACTGGAAGAAAAGTAGAACTCGACGAGGTTACTGAACCTTCTCTCGTTGATCAGAGTAGCGCAGTACCGGAAGATGTTCCCGTGCCGCCCGCACCGGTAACAGAGGAAGCTAATGATAATGATCATGAAACTTCGAGCGAGGTAGCTACTGAACCTCGCAAATCAACAAGGGAACGTACCACTCCAGATTGGTATGATCCTTGTCTAAATGTCATGATTGTGGACAACAATGATGAGGACCCTGTGATGTCTACGCACGCTTCTATTCCTGTAGACAGTGTTGGGCCTCCAAGAGCAGAGGTTTGTAGAACAGCAGCAAGTTTCCCTTAAGTGAATCACCCAAGGTTTATCGAACTCAGGGAGGTAGAGGTCAAAGATATCCCTCCCAAGCAAACATGATGCACACACTGTCAACATTACATCATGGAGGAGGAATAGACTACTTTAATAATAACATCACTAGAGTGGCACATAGATTAATAGTGATACAAAGCTCATGATCACATAAAGATCACATGGGAGAGAGAGATGAACCACATAGCTACCGGTAGAGCCCTCAGCCTCGGGGGAGAACTACTCCCTCCTCATCATGGGAGACAGCAACGGCGATAAAGATGGCGGTGGTGTCGATGGAGATGACTCCGGGGGCAATTCCCCGTCCCGGCGGCGTGCCGGAACAGAGACTTCTGTCCCCCGAAATGGAGTTTCGCGATGGCGGCGGCATCCCTGGAGTCTTTCTGGAGTTTCGTCAATTGGTATCGGGTTTTTAGGTCACGAGACATTATATAGGCGAAGAGGCGGCGCAAGGAGGTGCCTGGGGGGCCCACCCCATAGGGCGGCGCGCCCCCCCTCTTGGCCGCGCCGGCCTATGGTGTGGGGGCCCTGGGCCTCCACTCCGTCTCCCCTTCGTTGTTCTGGTATGTCTCGGTAAAATAAGATGTTTGGCTTTTGTTTCGTCGAATTCCGAGAATATTGCCCGAACAGCACTTTCCGGAACCAAAAACAGCAGGAAAACATGAACCGGCACTTAGGCATCTTGTTAATAGGTTAGTTCCGGAAAATGCATCAAAACGATATAAAGTGTATATAAAACATGTGAGTATTGTCATAAAACTAGCATGGAACATAAGAAATTATAGATACGTTTGAGACGTATCAAGCATCCCCAAGCTTAGTTCCTACTCGCCCTCGAGTAGGTAAACGATAACAAGGATAATTTCTGAAGTGACATGCTACTATCATAATCTTGATCAATACTATTGTAAAGCATATGAGATGAATGAAGTGATTCGAAGCAATGGTAAAGACAATGACTAAACAACTCGAATCATATAGCAAAGACTTTTCATGAATAGTACTTTCAAGACAAGCATCAGTAAGACTTGCACATGAGTTAACTCATAAAGCAATAAATTCTTAGTAGAAAGTTTTGAAGCAACACAAAGGAAGATATAAGTTTCAGCACTTGCTTTCAACTTCAACATGTATATCTCATGGATGTATATCTCATGGATGATTGTCAACACAAAGTAATATGATGAATGCAAATAAGCAAGTATGTAAGAATCAATGCACACAGTTGACACAAGTGTTTGCTTCTAAGATAGAAAGAAGTAGGTAAACTGACTCAACATAAAGTAAAAGAAAGGCCCTTCGTAGAGGGAAGCATGGATTACTATTTTGGGGCTAGAGCTTTTATTTTGAAAACATAGAAACAATTTTGTCAACGGTAGTAATAATTCATATGTGTTATGCATAAGACATCCTATAAGTTGCAAGCCTCATGCATAGAATACCAATAGTGCTCGCACCTTGTCCTAATTAGCTTGGATTTCCATGGATTATCATTGCATTACATATGTTTCAACCAAGTGTCACAAAGGGGTACCTCTATGCCGCCTGTACAAATGTCCAAGGAGATAGATCGCATTTGATTTCTCGTTTTTGATAGATCTCAACTAAGGACATCCATACCGGGACAACATAGAAAACAGATAATGGACTCCTCTTTAATGCATAAGCATTCAACAACAGATAATATTCTCATAAGAGATTGAGGATTAATGTCCAAACTCGAAACTTCCACCATGATTCATGGCTTTAGTTAGCGGCCCAATGTTCTTCTCTAACAATATGCATACTCAAACTATTTGATCATGATAAATCACCCTTACTTCGTACAAGACGAACATGCATAGCAAATCACATGATATTCAACAAAGGTGTAATAGTTGATGGCGTCCCCAGAAACATGGTTACCGCTCAACAAGCAACTTATAAGAAATAAGATACATAAGCTACATATTCTTTACCACAATAGTTTTTAAGGCTATTTTCCCATGACCTATATATTGCGAAGACAGGGAATGAAATTTTAAAGGTAGCACTCAAGCAATTTACTTTGGAATGGCAGAGAAATACCACATAGTAGGTAGGTATGGTGGACACAAATGGCATAGTTTTTGGCTCAAGGGTTTGGATGCACGAGAAGAATTCCCTCTTAGTACAAGGCTTGGGCTAGCAAGGTTGTTTGAAGCAAACACAAGTATGAACCGGTACAGCAAAACTTACATAAGAACATATTGCAAGCATTATAAGACTTTACACTGTCTCCTTGTTGCTCAAACACTTTTACCAGAAAATATCTAGACCTTAGAGAGACCAATCATGCAAACCAAATTTCAACAGGCTCTACGGTAGTTCTCCATTAATAGGTGCAAAGCACATGATGCAAGAGCTTAAACATGATCTATTTGAGCACAACAATTGCCAAGTATCAAATTATTCAAGATAATATACCAATTACCACATGAAGCATTTTCTGTTCCAACCAAATAGCAATGAAGCAGCTTTCAACTTTAGCCATGAATATTAAAATAAAACGAAGAACACAAGTGTTCATATGAAAAAGCAGAGCGTGTCTCTCTCCCACACATGGATTGCTAAGATCCGATTTTATTCAAACACAAACAAAAATAAAAACATACAGACGCTCCAAGTAAAGCACATAAGATGTGACGGAATAAAAATATAGTTTCACTAGGGATGACCTGATAAGTTGTCGATGAAGAAGGGGATACCTTGGGCATCCCCAAGCTTAGATGCTTGAGTCTTATTGAAATATGTAGGGATGAACCACGGGGGCATCCCCAAGCTTAGACTTTTCACTCTTCTTGATCATATTGTATCATCCTCCTCTCTTGACCCTTGAAAACTTCCTCCACACCAAACTCAAAACAAACTCATTAGAGGGTTAGTGCATAATCAAAAATTCACATATTCAGAGGCGACACAATCATTCTTAACACTTCTGGACATTTCCCAAAGCTACTGAAAGTTAATGGAACAAAGAAATCCATTCAACACAGTAAAAGAGGCAATGCGAAATAAAAGGCAGAATCTGTCAAACCAGAACAGTCCGTAAAGACGAATTTTTTAGAGGCACTTAACGTGCTCAGATGAAGAAGCTCAAATTGAATGAAAGTTGCGTACATATCTGAGGATCACACACAAAAATTGGCAGATTTTTCTGAGTTACCTACAGAGAGTTGTACTCCAATTCGTGACAGCAAGAAATCTGTTTCTGCGCAGTGATCCAAATCTAGTATCAACCTTACTATCAAAGACTTTATTTGGCACAACAATGCAATAAAATAAAGATAAGGAGAGGTTGCTACAGTAGTAACAACTTCCAAGACACAACAAAACAGTAGCAAAATAAATCATGGGTTATCTCCCAAGAAGTGCTTTCTTTATAGCCATTAAGATGGGCTCGATAATTTTAATGATGCTCATATAACGATGAGAGTTGAAGCAAAGAGAGCATCAAAAAGCAAGTGTGAAACAAATTTAAGCCTAACCCGCTTCCTATGAAAAGGAATCTTGTAAATAAACAAGTCATGTAAACATAATGCAATAAGCATAGAAAGGCAACACAAGCGCAACTTCAAGATTCTCAACATAAAGAGGGGAAACTTAATATTATTAAGATGCATATAACCATGTTTCCCTCTCTCATAATAACTTTCAGTAGCATCATGAACAAACTCGACAATATAACTATCACATGAAACATTCTTATTCACATGCATAAAAGTATCATTACTCTCCACATAAGCATAATCAATTTTATTAGTAATAGTGGGAGTAAATCTATCACAACCATAAATTGTAATCATCATAAATTGCAGGCATGGTATAATCATAATAAACTTTATCCTCCATAGTAGGTGGACTGAAAATATGATAGTCATCATTGTAATCATCATATATAGGAGGTAAAATATCATCAAAGTAAATTTTCTCCTCCATGCTTGGGGGACTAAAAATATCATGCTCATCAAAACAAGCTTCCCCAAGCTTAGAGCTTTCTATATCGTCATGGGAAGAAACATGGATAGTATTAATACTATGGCAGTTATTAACATCCTCATTTTCAGAATTAGTTTCCCAGAGATTTTCAATATCAAAGGTAGTGTGCTCTTCCAAATCATAATCACTAATATAGGTAAAGGGCATAGGAAGATCATTGTACTCAGATTCATTATCATAATAATCATTAGGAGCAAAATACTTATGGTTACCTATCGTTATCTCATACACGCGGGGATATGTCGTTACCTCTTTCTTTTTATTCCCCCTCTTCTTCTTCTTCTTCGTTCCCTTCTTCTTCTTCTTTTCATTCTCCTCGTTCCCTTCTTTAGGAGGAAGAGGCTTGAGGGGAGGCTTCTCCACATAACCTGATTTATTTCCAGAAACAGTGGAAGAAACTTGGGAGGATTCCTCCTTTTCATTAATAAGTTCAAAACACACAGCGGTCCTATCATATTTTGGCAAAGTGTTATCTTCTAAAATATTTTGTATGTAAGTATTTGTGTAGCAATTATCAATGCAATAAGAAAGACACCCATGCAGGACACTTTTAATATCAAGAGCACTCATATCCACCAAAGAAGTTTTTCTCAATAACTCTTCACACACCAAAAATAAAGTAAGTTCATCATGTTGATTAGGAGTGATTTCATCATCACAATACAAATTTGCAGCACTCATGGGGTTCGAATTATCATTGGAGGAGCATTGAAAATTAAAATGACCCACTTTATGGCAAAGTTCACAAATAAAAGGATAGAGGGCACAAACTTTTTCACCAAGATCATCTAGAGCCCTAGACCACTTTCTAGTTTTTTCATTCATGTGATGGATACAATATTCTTCTTCAATTTTATTCTTTTCACAAGGTCTATGAACTCCACAAAAATTAACATGCTTGTAGGAAATAGCATTCTCAGATGTTTGAGCATGTTCATTGCAATCATTAACAACAATTTCATTTTCCATGCAAGTGTCTTTAAAAGGTTCATGATACATGTACCAATTTTCTTGAGGAACATTAATATGAGAAGCAAAGGCTCTATAGCAATCGACCATAATTTGAGGATCAAGACCATATTTAGCACTAAACTCTTGAAAATCAGCGGTTTGAGCGAAAGACTTAATGCAATCATACTCGTAGTTTATACCGATTCTTTACCTTTGTCATTTTCCCAATCTTCGACATTGCTTTGAATTCTTTCAAGAAGATCCCATCTAGCTTCAACCTCCTTGCTTGTGAAAGATCCCTCCAAACAGGCATCTAGATAGTCCTTGTGGTGTCCTGAAAGCCTTGCATAAAAATTATTAATAATAACATTACGGGGAGCTCATGAATGGGACATTTGAGCATTAGTGACTTCAATCTCCCCATGCTTGGGAAATACTCTCTCCATCACGAGGATAAAAGTTATAAAGGTAATTCCTATCAATATGCACTTCATGAGGAGGATAAAATTTAGAATAAAAGAGAGGTACAATTTCCTCCCAACCAATAGATCGACCATTCTTCAGCATCTTATGCCATTCTGCAGCTCTGCCCTTCAGAGATATAGAGAATAGCTTCCTCTTAACTTGGTCCTTTGAAATACCTGCATTCTCGAACAACTGGCATAATTCATGTATAAAGAGTAAATGATCACTAGGATGGACAGTCCCATCTCCAAAATAGCAATTGTTCATAGCAAGTTCAACAATTTTCATAGGTATCTTGAAAGAAATACTTTCAGTAGGTGGATCTAAAATATCAGAAGCATCATTAAAGTTATCGCATATGGGAGATAAAGCATTATCAGAGAAAATTTTCTCCCCTAAAGATGGGAAGCTAAAAAGATCATAAAAACTAGCTTCCCCAAGCTTAGACTTTTTCCATAGCATTAGCAGTAATTGCATTCATACTAATAACATTGCTACTATCATGCAGATAAGGTTCCATAGGTTTTTTAATTTTCGCATCAAACCATTCATGTCTTAACTCAGGAAATAGATTAAAAAGCTCACTGTTGTTTTCCATTATGCCTAACTAGTGAAAAATAAAAACAAGAAACAAAAAGATGCAATTGCAGGATCTAAAGGAAATATCTTCGAGCACTCACACACCGGCAACAGTGGTAGGAAATAGCTTAGTAGTCGGAGGATGTGAATACCTTTTACCTTACCTCCCGGCAACGGCGCCGGAAAATAGCTTGATGTCTACGCACGCTTCTATTCCCGTAGACGGTGTTGGGCCTCCAAGAGCGGAGGTTTGTAGAACGAGCAAGCAAGTTTCCCTTAAGTGAATCACCCAAGGTTTATCGAACTCGGGGAGGTAGAGGTCAAAGATATCCCTCTCAAGCAACCCCGCAATTACGATACAAGAAGTCTCTTGTGTCCCCAACACACCTAATACACTTGTCAGATGTATAGGTGCACTAGTTCGGCGAAGAGATAGTGAAATACAAGTAATATGGATGAATATGAGTGGTAATAGCAATCTGAAATAAATATGGCAGCAAGTAAACATGTAGCAGAACTTGTTGGAAACGGTGTTTCAATGCTTAGAAACAAGGCCTAGGGATCATACTTTCACTAGTGGACACTCTCAACAATGTTCACATAATTGAATAAATAAAGGCTAATCTCATACACTCTCTTGTTGGATAACAAACACCATTCATTGTGTAGGGCTACAAGAGCACCCTCAAGCCGGAGTAAACAAGCTCCACAACTTCATAAAGAATCACACACGATGCGCACACTGTCACCGTCACACCGTGGAGAGTGAATCCGGAGTTCATATTAAAGTAACCTCTAGAGTGCATAGTAATAGTTAACTTCATAATCTACAAGAGATTACAATCATAACCTACGCCAAGTACTACATGATGCACACACTCGTGAACATTACATCATGGAGGAGGAATAGACTACTTTAATAACATCACTAGAGTAGCACATAGATTAATAGTGATACAAAGCTCATGATCACATAAAGATCACATGGGAGAGAGAGATGAACCACATAGCTACCGGTAGAGCCCTCAGCCCTCGGGGAGAACTACTCCTCCTCATCATGGGAGACAAGCAACGGCGATAAAGATGGCGGTGGTGTCGATGGAGATGACCCGGGGGCAATTCCCCGTCCCGGCGGCGTGCCGGAACAGAGACTTCTGTCCCCCGAAACGGAGTTTCGCGATGGCGGCGGCGTCCCTGGAGTCTTTCTGGAGTTTCGTCAATTGGTATCGGGTTTTTAGGTCACGAGAGATTATATAGGCGAAGAGGCGGCGCAAGGAGGTGCCTGGGGGGCCCACCCCATAGGGCGGCGCGCCCCCCCTCTTGGCCGCGCCGGCCTATGGTGTGGGGGCCCTGGGCCTCCACTCCGTCTCCCCTTCGGTGTTCTGGTCCGTCTCGGTAAAATAAGATGTTTGGCTTTTGTTTCGTCACATTCCGAGAATATTGCCCGAACAGCCTTTTTGGAACCAAAAACAGCAGAAAACAGGAATTGGCACTTCGGCATCTTGTTAATAGGTTAGTTCCGGAAAATGCATCAAAACGATATAAAGTGTATATAAAACATGTGAGTATTGTCATAAAACTAGCATGGAACATAAGAAATTATAGATACGTTTGAGACGTATCACCCTGCGACGTATGAAGAAGCGATGATGAGCCCAGATTCCAACAAATGGCAAGAAGCCATGAAATCCGAAATGGGATCCATGTATGATAAAAATTATGTGTTTATGGATCATGAAAAGCATGCTATATGTGATAGTTATATTATTGAGTTTGTTCATGAAACTACTGAAAATTATTATGAGACAGGAAAATATAGTTGTAGAAATTTTCATGGTGCTAAAACACCTCTCTATATGCTTAAAATTTTGAAGTTACTCTTGTTTTACCTTCTTATGCTTGTCACTTTGTTCATCATGAATTTATTTGTGTACAAGATTCCTATGCATAGGAAGTGGGTTAGACTTAAATGTGTTTTGAATTTGCTTTTTGATGCTCTCTTTTGCTTCAACTCTTATTTCTTGCGAGTGCCTCATTAAAACTGCTGAGCCCATCTTAATGGCTATAAAGAAAGCACTTCTTGGGAGATAACCCATGTGTTTATTTTGCTACTGTTTTGTTGTGTCTTGGAAGTTGTTACTACTGTAGCAACCTCTCCTTATCTTTATTTTATTGCAATGTTGTGCCAAGTGAAGCCTCTAATCGAAGGTTGATACTAGATTTGGATTTCTGCGCAGAAACAGATTTCTATCTGGCACGAATCTGGGCTGTTTTCTCTGTAGGTAACTCAGAAAATTATGCCAATTTACGTGCGTGTTCCTCAGATATGTACGCAACATTCATTAGTTTTGAGTTTTCTGATTTGAGCAACGGAAGTACCTCTTTAAAATTCGTCTTTACTGGCTGTTCTGTTTTGGCAGATTCTGTCTCTGTTTTTTTGCATTGTCTCTTGCGGACTTTAAGCAAGGCTTTCTAGATGTGGAGAGCTGTAGCTAATGTTTTATTGAGTTCTTGCAATGTGTCACTACAGGACCAAGGTGGATTCAAGTTTTTTTTGAGTACTAACCCCTCTAATGAAGTTTATGAGAAGTTTGGTGTGAAGGAAGTTTTCAAGGGTCAAGAGAGGAGGATGATATATGATCAAGAAGAGTGAAAAGTCTAAGCTTGGGGATGCCCCCATGGTTCATCCCTGCATATTTCAAGAAGACTCAAGCATCTAAGCTTGAGGATGCCCAAGGCATCCCCTTCTTCATCAACTTATCAGGTTTCTTCTATTGAAACTATATTTTTATTCGGTCACATCATATGTGCTTTACTTGGAGCGTCTGTGTGCTTTTATTTTTGTTTTTGTTTGAATAAGATCGGATCCTAGCAATCCTTGTTTGGGAGAGAGACACGCTCCGCTTTTTCATATGAACACTTGTTCTTCGTTTTATTTTTAATGTTCAATGATAAAAGTTGGAAGCTACATCACTTATGGTTATTTGGTTGGAAACGAGAAAATGCCTCATATTGTATTGAATAATTTGACACTTGGCAATTGTTTTGAGCTCTCAAGTAGATCATGATTAAGTTTTTTTCATGTAGTTTAAACCTATTAGTGGAGAACTACTGTAGAGCTTGTTGAAATTGGTTTGCATGATTGGTCTCTCTTAAGGTCTAGATATTTTCTGGTAAAAGTGTTTGAGCAACAAGGAAGACAGTGTAGAGTATTATAATGCTTGCAATATGTTCTTATGTAAGTTTTGCTGTACCGGTTCATACTTGTGTTTGCTTCAAATAACCTTGCTAGCCCAAAGCCTTGTACTGAGAGGGAATGCTTCTCGTGCATCCAAAACCTTGAGCCAACCACTATGCCATTTGTGTCCACCATACCTACCTACTACATGGTATTTCTCCGCCATTCCAAAGTAAATTGCTTGAGTGCTACCTTTAAACAATTCAAAATTTATCACCTCTGATTTGTGTCAATGTTTAATAGCTCATGAGGAAGTATGTGGTGTTTATCTTTCAATCTTGTTGGGCAACTTTCACCAATGGACTAGTGGCTTCATCCGCTTATCCAATAATTTTGCAAAAAGAGTCGGCAATGGGATTCCCAGTCCCAAATTAATTAACCAAAATAGACACTCCTCCATGGTATGTGATTGTTGGACGGCACCCGAAGGATTCGGTTAGCCATGGCTTGAGAAAGCAAAGGTGGGGAGGAGTGTCATCATAATAAAACTAAAATAAAAAGGCACTCCTTCATGGTATGAGATTGTTGGCAGGCACCCGAGGATTCGGTTAGCCATGGTTTGTGAAAGAAAGGTTGGAAGGAGTGCCACACAAAAATAAAAATAAAATGGGAGCCGCTCTTTGAAGGTTTGTCTGGCAAGGGGGTTAGAGTGCCCACTACCATTCGTTGACAACAACAAACACCTCTCAAAACTTTACTTTTATGCTCACTTTATGTTTTCAAAACCAAAGCTCTAGCACAAATATAGCAATCAATGCTTCCCTCTGCGAAGGACCATTCTTTTACTTTATGTTGAGTCAGTTTACCTACTTCCTTCCATCTTAGAAGCAAACACTTGTGTCAACTGTGCATTGATTCTTACATACTTGTTTATTTGCACTTATTATATTACTTTATGTTGACAATTATCCATGAGATATGCATGTTGAAAGTTGAAAGCAACTCGCTGAAACTTAAATCTTCCTTTGTGTTGCTTCGATGCCTTTACTTTGAATCTATTGCTTTATGAATTAACTCTTGTGCAAGGCTTTTGATGCTTGTCTTGAAAGTACTCTTCACGAAAAGTTTTGCTATATGTTATCTATTTGTTAGCAACTATAGATCATTGCCTTGAGTCACTTCATTCATCTCATGTGCTTTGTAATAGTATGATCAAGGTTATGTAAGTAGCATGTCACTACAGAAATTATTCTTTTTATCGTTTACCTACTCGAGGACGAGTAGGAACTAAGCTTAGGGATGCCGATACGTCTCCAACGTATCCATAATTTCCGATGTTCCATGCTTGTTTTATGACAATACTTACATGTTTTGCTTGCACTTTATAATGTTTTTATGCGTTTGTCGGAACTAACCTATTAACAAAATGCCGAAGTGCCGCTCCTCGTTTTCCGCTGTTTTTGGTTCCGTAAAGGCAGTTCGGGCAATATTCTCGAATTGGACGAAATCAACGCCAAACATCTTATTTTTCCCGAAGGCCCCGGAACACCGAAGGAGAGCTCTGAGGCGAGCAGGGGGGCCCCACACGACAGGGCCGCGCAGGCTCCACCCTGGCCGCGCCGGCCTATGGGGAGGAGGCCCCGTGGCCCCTCCGACTCCGCCTCTTCGCCTATTTAAGCCGTCCCGACCTAAAAACGCGACACCAATTGACGAAACTCCAAAAAGACTCCAGGGGCGCCGCCGCCATCGCGAAACTCCAATTCGGGGGACAGAAGTCTCTGTTCCGGCACCCTGCCGGGACGGGGAAGTGCCCACGGAAGCCATCTCCATCGACGCCACCGCCTCCATCATGCTCCGTGAGTAGTTCCCCCATGGACTACGGGTTCTAGCAGTAGCTAGTTGGTACTCTCTATCCCATGTACTTCAATACATTGATCTCATGAGCTGCCTTACATGATTGAGATCCATCTGATGTAATCGGTGTTGTGTTTGTTGGGATCCGATGGATGATACATTATGATTAGTCTATCTATAAAGTTTGTGAAGTTATTGTTGCTGCAATCTTGTTATGCTTAATGCTTGTCACTAGGGCCCGAGTGGCATGATCTTAGATTTAAGCTCTATACTTATTGCTTAGATTGTATCTACAAGTTGTATGCACATGTCACCGTCCGGAACCAAAGGCCCCGAAGTGACGAAATCGGGACAACCGGAGGGGATGGCGGTGATGTGAGGATCACATGTTTTCACCAAGTGTTAATGCTTTGCTCCGTACTCTATTAAAAGGAGTACCTTAATATCCAATGAGATTCCCTTGAGGCCCTGCCGCCACCGGCTGGTAGGACAAAAGATGTTGTGCAAGTTTCTCATTGCGAGCACGTACGACTATATATGGAAAACATGCCTACATGATTAATAAGCTGGATGTTCTAACTTAATGCTTTGAATCCTATCAATTGCCCAACTGTAATTTGTTCACCCAATACTTGTTACTTGTTATTGGAGAGTTACCACTAGTGTAGATCGCTGGGAACCCCGGTCCATCTCTCATCATCATATACTCGTTCTACATGTCATTGGAAGTAGTATCAACTATTTTCCGGTGCCATTGCTCCTGTGTTATTGCTACTGCTGCTGTGTTATCGTACTATTGCTCTCATACTACTGCTGCTTTCACATCATCCCTCGTTATTAGTGCTTTTCCAGTGTGCAGCTGAATTGACAACTCAGCTTGTTAAGGCTTATAAGTATTCTTTACCTCCCCTTGTGTCGAATCAATAAATTTGGGTTTTACTTCCCTCGAAGACCGCCGCGATCCCCTATACTTGTGGGTTATCAAGACTGTTTTCTGGCGCCGTTGCCGGGGAGGCATAGCTCTACTCATAAGTTCACCTGGGGAGTACACTCTACCTCTCTCTCTGTTTTTATTTTGTTTTACTTTGTTTTGCTTAGTTTACTTTTGCCCAGTTTATTTGTGCTTAGTTTATTTCTGTCTTGTTTTATTTTCTTAGTTTACTTTTGTCTAGTTTCTTTTCGTCTTGTTTTACTTTTCTCATATACCCAAAAATCCATAAAAATTTGAAAAACCTAAAAATTAAAAACTGCTATTATGGGAGAACCTACAACCTATTTGGAGCTTATAGAATATTATAATAATTATAGAGAATCAAGAGCGGGAAAAGTGATGAGTGTTGTGATAGAAAAATTGAATACAATTGCTAAAATCTTGCTTAAACGCCATGATATAAACTATTGCTCTCAACAGGACACTAAACATCTTAAATTTCAATGTGGCTTTAGTGAGGAATTTTTAATTAAGAACTATAATCGGAATAGCTATATTCATTTTGGGTTTGAAGAGGTAGAACAATTTGTCATATTTATGGGAGCCTCCGAGATAGAATCCTTCATGGTTAAAAATTATGAAACTTGTGTTGTTTGTAAGGACCTTAAAGATTATGTCTCTTCTATCCTTAATTTTTGCAATGAAAGTTACACTGATAATCCTTATATCATTGATTATAAAGAGAGACTCATTAATGCACAAGAATGCACTCACAATTTGCGAGGACCTATGGAAGAAGAAATTGATGAACCCGAAAGCTCATTGGATGAAAAAGAGGAGGAAATTGATGAACCCGAAAGCTCATTGGATGAAAAAGAAGAGGAGAGTGATGAACAAAAGGAGGAAGAATGGATTAGCTACCCATGCCAACCTTCTAATGAGAGTAACTCTTTATCTCTTACACTATTTGATTGTCCTCCATGCTTACCGAAAGAGGTTGAATGTTATGTTCCCGTGGATTCTCTTGAAATATTCCCTATGAGTAAAACTTGTGAGAATAATTATGCTACCGTTATTTATGATAATCCATGCTACTTTGATAAATCTTATGATAATGCTTTGTTTGTGCCCGATGTCGAAATGCATGGTACTAAAGAGTTTTGCTTGGCAAATGTTTATGATAAATCTCTAGATGATGGTCCTATGTTACTTGATAATATTAATTGTACTACTAATGAAAATGGGATTGGAGAGTTCTTGACTTTATCTATGAGTCCATATCTTTTGAGATTGATCAATCATCTTGTTATATTATTGATAAAAGTGGATTTGAAAGTTTTAATCCTATTATTTTTGAGCTTGATAAAAATTATGTGTTTATGGATCATGAAAAGCATGCTATATGTGATAGTTATATTATTGAGTTTGTTCATGAAACTACTGAAAATTATTATGAGAGAGGAAAATATAGTTGTAGAAATTTTCATGGTGCTAAAACACCTCTCTATATGCTTAAAATTTTGAAGTTACTCTTGTTTTACCTTCTTATGCTTGTCACTTTGTTCATCATGAATTTATTTGTGTACAAGATTCCTATGCATAGGAAGTGGGTTAGACTTAAATGTGTTTTGAATTTGCTTTTTGATGCTCTCTTTTGTTTCAACTCTTATTTCTTGCGAGTGCCTCATTAAAACCGCTCGAGCCCATCTTAATGGCTATAAAGAAAGCACTTCTTGGGAGATAACCCATGTGTTTATTTTGCTACTGTTTTGTTGTGTCTTGGAAGTTGTTACTACTGTAGCAACCTCTCCTTATCTTTATTTTATTGCAATGTTGTGCCAAGTGAAGCCTCTAATCGAAGGTTGATACTAGATTTGGATTTCTCGCAGAAACAGCATTTCTATCTCGTCACGAATCTGGGCTGTTTTCTCGTAGGTAACTCAGAAAATTATGCCAATTTACGTGCGTGTTCCTCGGATATGTATGCAACTTTCATTAGTTTTGAGTTTTCTGATTTGAGAAACGGAAGTACCTCTTTAAAATTCGTCTTTACTCGGCTGTTCCGTTTTGGCAGTATTCTGTCTCTGTTTTTTGCATTGTCTCTTGCGGACTTTAAGCAAGGCTTTCTAGACGTGGAGAGCTGTAGCTAATGTTTTATTGAGTTCTTGCAATGTGTCACTACAGGACCAAGGTGGATTCAAGTTTTTTTGAGTACTAACCCCTCTAATGAAGTTTATGAGAAGTTTGGTGTGAAGGAAGTTTTCAAGGGTCAAGAGAGGAGGATGATATATGATCAAGAAGAGTGAAAAGTCTAAGCTTGGGGATGCCCCGTGGTTCATCCCTGCATATTTCAAGAAGACTCAAGCATCTAAGCTTGGGGATGCCCAAGGCATCCCCTTCTTCATCAACTTATCAGGTTTCTTCTATTGAAACTATATTTTTATTCGGTCACATCATATGTGCTTTACTTGGAGCGTCTATGTGCTTTTATTTTTGTTTTTGTTTGAATAAGATCGGATCCTAGCAATCCTTGTTTGGGAGAGAGACACGCTCCGCTTTTTCATATGAACACTTGTTCTTCGTTTTACTTTTAATGTTCAATGATAAAAGTTGGAAGCTACATCACTTATGGTTATTTGGTTGGAAACGTAAAATGCCTCATATTGTCTTGAATAATTTGACACTTGGCAATTGTTTTGAGCTCTCAAGTATATCATGATTAAGTTTTTTTCATGTAGTTTAAACCTATTAGTGGAGAACTACTGTAGAGCTTGTTGAAATTGGTTTGCATGATTGGTCTCTCTTAAGGTCTAGATATTTTCTGGTAAAAGTGTTTGAGCAACAAGGAAGACAGTGTAGAGTATTATAATGCTTGCAATATGTTCTTATGTAAGTTTTGATGTACCGGTTCATACTTGTGTTTGCTACAAATAACCTTGCTAGCCCAAAGCCTTGTATCGAGAGGGAATGCTTCTCGTGCATCCAAAACCTTGAGCCAACCACTATGCCATTTGTGTCCACCATACCTACCTACTACATGGTATTTCTCCGCCATTCCAAAGTAAATTGCTTGAGTGCTACCTTTAAACAATTCAAAATTTATCACCTCCGATTTGTGTCAATGTTTAATAGCTCATGAGGAAGTATGTGGTGTTTATCTTTCAATCTTGTTGGGCAACTTTCACCAATGGACTAGTGGCTTCATCCGCTTATCCAATAATTTTGCAAAAAGAGTCGGCGATGGGATTCCTGGTCCCAAATTAATTAACCAAAATAGACACTCCTCCATGGTATGTGATTGTTGGACGGCACCCGAAGGATTCTGTTAGCCATGGCTTGAGAAAGCAAAGGTGGGGAGGAGTGTCATCATAATAAAACTAAAATAAAAAGGCACTCCTTCATGGTATGAGATTGTTAGGCGTGCACCCGAGGAT
>NC_061508.1:158214472-158247890 GCF_022539505.1 Lolium rigidum
GCCCGGGGTGCTTCCTGGGCTTCAGTGGCATTCATGTGGTAGAGACGGTGTTATCACCAGATTTTAACCAAGTTCGGAGATGGGCCGTTGATACGTCTCCGACGTATCGATAATTTCTTATGTTCTATGCCATATTATTGATGATACCTACATGTTTTATGCACACTTTATGTCATATTCGTGCATTTTCTGGAACTAAACTATTAACAAGATGCCGAAGTGCCGGTTCGTTGTTTTCTGCTGTTTTTGGTTTCGAAATCCTAGTAACGAAATATTCTCGGAATTGGACGAAACGAAGACCCAGGGGCCTATTTCGCCACGAACCTTCCAGAAGACCGAAGAGCATACGAAGTGGGGCCACGAGGTGGCCAAACCACATGGCGGCGCGACCAAGGGGGGGCCCGCGCCGCCCTGTGGTGTGCCCCCCTCGTCAGCCCCCCGACTCTGCCCTTCCGCCTACTTAAAGCCTCCGTCGCGAAACCCCTGATGCGAAAAACCACGATACGGAAAACCTTACTGAGATGCCGCCGCCGCCGATCCCATCTCGGGGGATTCTGGAGATCTCCTCCGGCACCCTGCCGGAGAGGGGATTCATCTCCCGGAGGACTCTACACCGCCATGGTCGCCTCCGGAGTGATGAGTGAGTAGTTCACCCCTGGACTATGGGTCCATAGCAGTAGCTAGATGGTTGTCTTCTCCTCATTGTGCTTCATTGTTGGATCTTGTGAGCTGCCTAACATGATCAAGATCATCTATCCGTAATACTCTATGTTGTGTTTGTCGGGATCCGATGGATAGAGAATACCATGTTATGTTAATTATCAAGTTATTACATATGTGTTGTTTATGATCTTGCATGCTCTCCGTTATTAGTAGAGGCTCTGGCCAAGTTTTTGCTCTTAACTCCAAGAGGGAGTATTTATGCTCGATAGTGGGTTCATGCTCGCATTGACACACGGGACGAGTGACGAAAGTTCTAAGGTTATGTTGTGTCGTTGCCACTAGGGATAAAATATTGGCGCTATTTCCGAGGATGTAGTTGTTGATTACATTACGCACCATACTTAATGCAATTGTCCTGTTGCTTTGCAACTTAATACCTGGAAGGGGTTCGGACGATAACCTGAAGGTGGACTTTTTAGGCATAGATGCGGTTGGATGGCGGTCTATGTACTTTGTCGTAATGCCCAATTAAATCTCACTATACTTATCATGACATGTATGTGCATTGTTATGCCCTCTCTATTTGTCAATTGCCCGACCGTAATTTGTTCACCCAACATGCTTTTATCTTATGGGAGAGACACCTCTAGTGAACTGTGGACCCCGGTCCATTCTTTAATACTGAAATACAAATCTGCTGCAATACTTGTTTTTACTGTTTTCTCTCGCAAACAATCATCTTCCACATAATACGGTTAATCCTTTGTTACGGCAAGTCGGTGAGATTGACAACCTCACTGTGTTTCGTTGGGGCAAAGTACTTTGGTTGTGTTGTGCGGGTTCCACGTTGGCGCCGGAATCTACGGTGTTGCGCCGCACTACATCCCGCCGCCATCAACCTTCAACGTGCTTCTTGGCTCCTCCTGGTTCGATAAACCTTGGTTTCTTTCTCGAGGGAAAACTTGCTGCTGTGCGCATCATACCTTCCTCTTGGGGTTGCCCAACGAACGTGTGAAATACACGCCATCAAGCTCTTTTTCGGCGCCGTTGCTGGGGAGATCAAGACACGCTTGCAAGGGGAGTCTCCACTTCTCAACCTCTTTACTTTGTTTTTGTCTTGCTTTATTTTATTTACTACTTTGTTTGCTGCACTTATATCAAAACACAAAAAATTAGTTGCTAGCTTTACTTTATTTACTGTCTTGTTTGCTATATCAAAAACACAAAAAAATTAGTTTACTTGCATTTATTTTATCTAGTTTGTTTTATTTACTACTGCTAAAATGGCCAACCCTGAAAATACTAAGTTGTGTGACTTCACTATCACAAATAATAATGATTTCTTATGCACACCTATTGCTCCACCTGCTACTACAGCAGAATTCTTTGAAATTAAACCTGCTTTACTTAATCTTGTTATGCGAGAGCAATTTTCACGTGTTAGTTCGATGATGCTTGCTGCCCATCTCAATAATTTTGTTGAACTATGTGAAATGCAAAAGTATAAAGATGTAGATGGTGACATTATAAAATTAAAATTGTTTCCTTTCTCATTAAGAGGAAGAGCTAAAGATTGGTTGCTATCTCTCGCCTAAGAATAGTATTGATTCATGGACTAAATGCAAGGATGCTTTTATTGGTAGATATTACCCCCCTGCTAAAACTATATCTTTGAGGAGTAGCATAATGAATTTTAAAAAATTGGATAATGAACATGTTGCTCAAGCTTGGGGAAGAATGAAATCTCCGGTTAAAAATTGCCCAACCCATTGATTCGACTACTTGGATGATCATCCAAACCTTCTATGCGGGACTAAATTTTTCTTCGCGGAATTTATTGGATTCAGCTGCTGATGCGGTGGATCCAAGCCGATCCACCTATGTTGATGCCCGATCTTTCACCGCGAGAACCTGGGGTAGAGAATCCTCCCAACAACGCGATGAACGCAGCCTGGAGAAGAGGGAACGAATCCAGCAAGCAACGGATCGACGAACGATACGCCTCAAACCAAGAGCTAGATAATCCTTGATGAACACAAGAACCTTCGCAGCGGATAATAGTATAGATAAAAGGCAGCGCCGTACCCCCGGAGGGATGATACACGTGAACACACGCAATGGGGAAAACCCTAATCTTGAGACTAAACTTGAACTATCTCTAACCCTAGCCGCACCTCCACTTATATGAGGGGTGGGGTGGCCGGCCAGCCCTAGTGGGCCTCTCTACCTTGGTTTGGACAGGCCCAAACCAAACTAACTCAATTCATTAAAAACCCTAATTGGCCCACATATGACCATTACATAAACTAGGATAAATAAGCTGGGTGGAGTCCCGAATCGGGGCTCCACATAGGCCTCCATGCCCGTATCATCCTCCCCCCTTCAAGAAGCGTTGTCCCCAACGCGTGAGGGTCTTCTGGAAAAGGTGACGTGATATGAACATGACACGTCCTCGCCGTCCTCAAGTCTTGCTTGCCTTCCACACCACATCCTCCCTCGCGGCCTGCTTGACTTGACACAGCACTTGGCGCCTCCTTTCTTCTCCACATGAGCTTGGACTTCAGCGCCAACTCCTTCTTCTTGCGAGGTTTTGATGGAACCTTGTGTCGCTGCACATGACCCTGCACAAGATGTGTAATTCCTGGGCCACATAGATGTCTCACACGTCCATCCTTGCCTCGATGCATCCGCGGTGTCGCGGAAAACGGACAAGTACTCCTAGCACGGTAGTGCCGCTGCCCACCATCTCCACCGACGCGCTCGCCTCCCACTCCTCCCACGCGCATCGGCGCCACATGTACTGAATCACCATCAGCACAAACATCATCGGTCCGTATATCGGCATCAACACAAAGCTGGAACTGTAGCACATGCTGCAACATCCACATCAACAATAAGTGCAGCTTCATCCGGCTTGTCACCAACAAGAATTGTCTTGTCATCTACAGGCATGGCTGAAACAACACCAACATCAATGGTCGGAACATCATGCACCTCTTGCTGCACTTTAGGCTTGTGCAACTTCTCCTTACGCACCACTAACTCCACATCGGACTTGATATGATCATCACCCATAGGCTTCAAAGTCCTCTGTTTGCCACCATGCATAAAAGAATATGTATTTGCTCGCCCAGCATGTGTCACATTACGATCATACCGCCAAGGACGCCCAAGTAGCAATCCACACACCTCCAATGGCAACACATCGCAATCGATCTCATCAACATAATCATCAACTCGTAAATGGCACACGCACCTTGTGAGTAATCTTTAGCATACCACGGCTATTCAACCACTCAAGACGTTTAGGTTCGGGAAGACGCCATGTAGACAACCCCAACGTCTGCCACCATCGCCTTGCTAATGCCATTAGTACAGCTTCCACCATCAACCATTAACTTGCAAGCTTTGCCCTTGATAATGCACTGAGTCTGAAACAAACTCCACCGCTGAACCTTGTCAACTGTCTTGCAAGCATCATCGTGTACCTTCTTGAGTTGCATATTCAGCCCGCTCAATGGTACATCCTCCTCAACAGTCACAATAGTGCTCTTGGTATCAGAGCCAGGTTTCCTCTCCTCTGAAGATTTCACCTCAACCTTAGTGATCGTTGGTAGTGGAACAATCTCTCGAATAGGAACTATGCACTTGTCCACTTCCTCTATTGCATGCACAACTACGGACGACTCGCTTACGCTGCTGCAATGGTAACCCAAAACCACCACGAAGAAACTTTTTGAAGTCCGCCCAAGTATAAGCATACTCGCCTCTATCAACGGCATCATACCAATATATGTCCAACTCGGCATCCACACGCCGATGAGCTAGAAGACAGGCATCATACCCAGTGAACTTCCCTTTGTAGCGACGACATCGTTGGAAACCCAACTCCATGTACTTCTCCCAATCCTCGTACTGCTCAATTGTCGCGTCATGGCATAAATACCACTTTAGTCCTGACACACAATGCGGTACGTCCTCCCAACGGCGGATATCAAGGTAATCATTGAAAACATCACCGGATTTCGTGCCACGTGAACACCGTATGCCACGCACATCGTCTCCAAATGAAGCAACAACAGTAGTAGCATCAAGGAGCATCGCCGGAGAAACAAGAGCAGCAGTAGCCGAAGAAGCAACCGCAGTAACAGGAGAAACCGCCGGAGGAAAAGCCGCAGGAACAGACGCCGTCCCGGCCCAGGACCCGGTTGGACCGGCCTCCAGACCGGCCTGCCCGGTCTCTGGCCCGGTTGACCGGTCGCCAACCGGATCGGCTGCCTCGTACCGGAGCAAAACCGGAAATCGGCGAATTTGCGAACTTCCCGGTTGGGCGCCCGGTTGACCGGGTTCTACGCCGAGCAGCCCGGTCACCGGCCCGGTCGACCGGATTTCCGACCAGATTTTTCCCGGTCGCGAATTTTCGTCTTCTTCCCGATTCCGGTCGCGATTTTTCGCGATTTTGACCTCCAGAAACAGCCATGGATGACCTCCAAACTTCACCAAACAATGCCAAACTTCCTCCAACCAACCTCCTTCGACCGAGAGCCGAACTCCTCCGATCTTAGAGCTAATCTTCTCCGCAGCAAACCGATCAAAGAGATCGATCAACAAAACCTCGCCGTGAGCAACCCAGAAAGCTGATACCACATGATGCGGTGGATCCAAGCCGATCCACCTATGTTGATGCCCGATCTTTCACAGCGAGAACCTGGGGTAGAGAATCCTCCCAACAACGCGATGAACGCAGCCTGGAGAAGAGGGAACGAATCCAGGCAAGCAGCGATCGACGAACGATACGCCTCAAACCAAGAGCTAGATAATCCTTGATGAACACAAGAACCTTCGCAGCGGATAATAGTATAGATAAACGGCAGCGCCGTACCCCGGAGAGGATGATACACGTGAACACACGCAATGGGGAAAACCCTAATCTTGAGACTAAACTTGAACTATCTCTAACCCTAGCCGCACCTCCACTTATATGAGGGGTGGGGTGGCCGGCCAGCCCTAGTGGGCCTCTCTACCTTGGTTTGGACAGGCCCAAACCAAACTAACTCAATTCATTAAAAACCCTAATTGGCCCACATATGACCATTACATAAACTAGGATAAATAAGGCTGGTGGAGTCCTGAATCGGGGCTCCACATAGGCCTCCATGCCCGTATCATCCTCCCCCCTTCAAGAAGCGTTGTCCCCAACGCGTGAGGGTCTTCTGGAAAAGGTGACGTGATATGAACATGACACGTCCTCGCCGTCCTCAAGTCTTGCTTGCCTTCCACACCACATCCTCCCTCGCGGCCTGCTTGACTTGACACAGCACTTGGCGCCTCCTTTCTTCTCCACATGAGCTTGGACTTCAGCGCCAACTCCTTCTTCTTGCGAGGTTTTGATGGAACCTTGTGTCGCTGCACATGACCACTGCACAAGATGTGTAATTCCTGGGCCACATAGATGTCTCACACGTCCATCCTTGCCTCGATGCATCCGCGGTGTCGCGGAAACCTGGACAGTACTCCTAGCACGGTAGTGCCGCTGCCCACCATCTCCACTGACGCGCTCGCCTCCCACTCCTCCCACGCGCATCGGCGCCACATGTACTGAATCACCATCAGCACAAACATCATCGGTCATGACTATCGGCATCAACACAAGCTCGGAAGCCGTAGCACATGCTTGCAACATCCACGTCAACAATAAGTGCGGCTTCATCCGGCTTGTCACCAACAAGAACTGTCTTGTCATCTACGAGGCATGGCTGAAACAACACCAACATCAATGGTCGGAACATCATGCACCTCTTGCTGCACTTTAGGCTTGTGCAACTTCTCCTTACGCACCACTAACTCCACATCGGACTTGATATGATCATCACCCATAGGCTTCAAAGTCCTCTGTTTGCCACCATGCATAAAAGAATATGTATTTGCTCGCCCAGCATGTGTCACATTACGATCATACTGCCAAGGACGCCCAAGTAGCAATCCACACACCTCCAATGGCAACACATCGCAATCGATCTCATCAACATAATCATCTACTGTAAATGGCACACGCACCTTGTGAGTAATCTTTAGCATACCACAGCTATTCAACCACTCAAGACGTTTAGGTTCAGGAAGACGCCATGTAGACAACCCCAACGCTGCCACCATCGCCTTGCTAATGCCATTAGTACAGCTTCCACCATCAACCATTAACTTGCAAGCTTTGCCCTTGATAATGCACTGAGTGCGAAACAAACTCCATCGCTTGAACCTTGTCAACTGTCTTGCAAGCATCATCGTGTACCTTCTTGAGTTGCATATTCAGCCCGCTCAATGGTACATCCTCCTCAACAGTCACAATAGTGCTCTTGGTATCAGAGCCAGGTTTCCTCTCCTTTGAAGATTTCACCTCAACCTTAGTGACTGTTGGTAGTGGAACAATGTCCTGAATAGGAACTATGCACTTGTCCACTTCCTCTATTGCATGCACAACTACGGGACGGCCGCTTACGCTGCTGCAATGGTAACCCAAAACCACCACGAAGAAACGTTTTGAAGTCCGCCCAAGTATAAGCATACTCGCCTCTATCAACGGCATCATACCAATATATGTCCAACTCGGCATCCACACGCCTGTGAGCTAGAAGACAGGCATCATACCCAGTGAACTTCCCTTTGTAGCGACGACATCGTTGGAAACCCAACTCCATGTACTTCTCCCAATCCTCGTAATCTGCTCAATTGTCGCGTCATGGCATAAATACCACTTTAGTCCCGACACACAATGCGGTACGTCCTCCCAACGGCGGATATCAAGGTAATCATTGAAAACATCACCGGATTTCGTGCCACGTGAACACCGTATGCCACGCACATCGTCTCCAAATGAAGCAACAACGAGTAGTAGCATCAAGGAGCATCGCCGGAGAAACAAGAGCAGCGAGTAGCCGAAGAAGCAACCGCGAGTAACGGGAGAAACCGCCGGAGGAAAAGCCGCGAGAACGAGACGCCGTCCCGGCCCGGGACCCGGTTGGACCGGCCTCCCGAGCCGGCCTGCCCGGTCTGCGGCCCGGTTGACCGTCGCCAACCGGATCGGCTGCCTCGTGCGGAGCAAAACCGGAAATCGGCGAATTTGCGAACTTCCCGGTTGGGCGCCCGGTTGACCGGCTTCTACGCCAGGCAGCCCGGTCACGGCCCGGTCGACCGGATTTCCGACCAGATTTTTCCCGGTCGCGAATTTTCGTCTTCTTCCGGTTCGGTCGCGATTTTTCGCGATTTTGACCTCCGAAACAGCCATGGATGACCTCCAAACTTCACCAAACAATGCCAAACTTCCTCCAACCAACCTCCTTCGACCGAGAGCCGAACTCCTCCGATCTTAGAGCTAATCTTCTCCGCAGCAAACCGATCAAAGAGATCGATCAACAAAACCTCGCCGTGAGCAACCCAGAAAGCTGATACCACATGATGCGGTGGATCCAAGCCGATCCACCTATGTTGATGCCCGATCTTTCACAGCGAGAACACGAGGTAGTAAATCCTCCCAACAACCAAATGAACGCAGCCTCGAGAAGAGGGAACGAATCCTGCAAGCAACGGATCGACGAACGATACGCCTCAAACCAAGAGCTAGATAATCCTTGATGAACACAAGAACCTTCGCAGCGGATAATAATATAGATAAACGGCAGCCGCCGTACCCCGGAGGGATGATACACGTGAACACACGCAATGGGGAAAACCCTAATCTTGAGACTAAACTTGAACTATCTCTAACCCTAGCCGCACCTCCACTTATATGAGGGGTGGGGTGGCCGGCCAGCCCTAGTGGGCCTCTCTACCTTGGTTTGGACAGGCCCAAACCAAACTAACTCAATTCATTAAAAACCCTAATTGGCCCACATATGACCATTACATAAACTAGGATAAATAAGCTGGTGGAGTCCTGAATCGGGGCTCCACATAGGCCTCCATGCCCGTATCATCTGCTGGAGGTACCTTTATGTCCATCACTCTTGGTGAAGCAACAAAGCTTCTTGATAATATGATGGTAAATTACTCTGAATGGCACACGGAAAGAGCTCCACAAGGTAAGAAGGTAAATTCTGTTGAAGAATCCTCTTCCTTGAATGATAAGGTTGATGCTATTATGTCTATGCTTGCGAATGATAGGACTAATGTTGATCCTCATAATGTTCCATTAGCTTCATTGGTTGCTCAAGAAGAACATGTTGATGTAAACTTCATTAAAAATAGTAATTTCAACAACAATGCTTATCGGAACAATTCTAGTAATAACTATAGGCCATATCCTTATAATAATGGTAACGGTTATGCTAATTCTTATGGGAATTCTTACAAGAATAATAGGAATACACCCCCTGGACTTGAAGCTATGCTTAAAGAATTTATTAGTACACAAACTGCTTTTAACAAATCTGTTGAGGAAAAGCTCAATAAAATTGATATTCTTGCTTCTAGAGTTGATAGTCTTGCCTCCGATGTTGATCTTTTGAAATCGAAAGTTATGCCTAATAGGGATATTGAAAATAAAATTGTTACTACAGCAAATGCCATCCAAGTTAGAATTAATGAGAATATAAGATTAATGGCTGAACTGCGTGCTAGGTGGGATAGAGAAGAAAATGAAAAACTAGCTAAAGAGAAAAATATAGCTAAAGTTTGGACTATTACCACCACTAGCAATGCTAATGATTCACATGTTGCTGCACCTCCTACTATCAATGGTAAAATAATTGGTGTTGGCAATGTTTCTACTCCTAGTGCAAAGCGCGCAAAATTACTACGACGCTAAAGCTGCTGGCACTGCTGTGATAAAGCTGCTGAAATTTTTTCCAACCTTGGGGATGATAATCCCATTGCTTTAGATTGTAATGATTTAGATTTTGATGATTGCCACATCTCTGAAGTTATAAAGTTCTTACAAAAACTTGCTAAAAGTCCTAATGCTAGCGACTCGTAAACTTGGCTTTCACAAAACATATTACAAATGCTCTCATAAAAGCTAGAGAAGAGAAACTAAAACTTGAAACTTCTATTCCTAGAAAGCTAGAGGATGGTTGGGAGCCCATAATTAAAATTAGAGTCAAAGATTTTGATTGTAATGCTTTATGTGATCTTGGTGCAAGTATTTCTGTTATGCCTAAAAAAGACTATGATATGCTTGACTTGCCACCATTGAAAAACTGTTATCTGGATGTTAATCTCATTGATAATGCTAAAAAGAAACCTTTGGGGAGAGTTGATAATGTTCATATTATGGTTAACAATAACCTTGTCCCGTTGATTTTGTTGTCTTGGATATTGAATGCAATGCATCTTGCCCCATTATATTGGGAAGACCTTTTCTTCGAGCCGTTGGTGCTACTATTGATATGAAGGAAAGTAATATTAAATATCAATTTCCTCTCAAGAAAGGTATGGAACACTTCCCTAGAAAGAGAATGAAGTTACCTTATGATTCTATTATTAGAACAAATTATGACGTTGATGCTTCGTCTCTCGATGTTACTTGATACACACTTTCTGCGCCTATGTGAAGGCGTTAAAGAAAACGCTTATGGGAGACAACCCATGTTTTTACTCCAGTATTTTTGTTTTATATTTGTGTCTTGGAAGTTGTTTACTACTGTAGCAACCTCTCCTTATCTTAGTTTTGAGTTTTGTTGTGCCAAGTAAAGTCTTTGATAGTAAAGTAAGTACTAGATTTGGATTACTGCGCAGTTACAGATTTCTTTGCTGTCACGAATCTGGGTCTACCTCCCTGTAGGTAGCTCAGAAAATTAAGCCAATTTACGTGCATGATCCTCAGATATGTACGCAACTTTCATTCAATTTGGGCATTTTCATTTGAGCAAGTCTGGTGGCCTAATAAAATCCATCTTTACAGACTGTTACTGTTTTGATAGATTCTGCCTTTTATTTTGCATTGCCTCTTTCGCTATGTTGGATGAATTTCTTTGATCCATTAATGTCCAGTAGCTTTATGCAATGTCCAGAAGTGTTAAGAATGATTGTGTCACCTCTGAACATGTGAATTTTTATTATGCACTAACCCTCTAATGAGTTGTTTCGAGTTTGGTGTGGAGGAAGTTTTCAAGGATTAAGAGAGGAGTATGATGCAATATGATCAAGGAGAGTGAAAGCTCTAAGCTTGGGGATGCCCCGGTGGTTCACCCCTGCATATTCTAAGAAGACTCAAGCGTCTAAGCTTGGGGATGCCCAAGGCATCCCCTTCTTCATCGACAACATTATCGAGTTCCTCCCTGAAACTATATTTTTATTCCGTCACATCTTATGCACTTTGCTTGGAGCGTCGGTTTGTTTTTGTTTTTGTTTTGTTTGAATAAAATGGATCCTAGGATTCACTTTATGGGAGAGAGACACGCTCAGCTGTAGCATATGGACAAATATGTCCTTAGGCTCTACTCATAGTATTCATGGCGAAGTTTCTTCTTCGTTAAATTGTTATATGGTTGGAATTGGAAAATGCTACATGTAGTAATTCTAAAATGTCTTGGATAATTTGATACTTGGCAATTGTTGTGCTCATGTTTAAGCTCTTGCATCATATACTTTGCACCCATTAATGAAGAAATACTTAGAGCTTGCTAATTTGGTTTGCATATTTGGTTTCTCTAAAGTCTAGATAACATCTAGTATTGAGTTTTGAACAACAAGGAAGACGGTGTAGAGTCTTATAATGTTTACAATATGTCTTTTATGTGAGTTTTGATGTACCGCTCATCCTTGTGTTTGTTTCAAATAACCTTGCTAGCCTAAACCTTGTATCGAGAGGGATTACTTCTCATGCATCCAAAATACTTGAGCCAACCACTATGCCATTTGTGTCCACCATACCTACCTACTACATGGTATTTCTCCGCCATTCCAAAGTCAATTGCTTGAGTGCTACCTTTAAAAATTCCATCATTCACCTTTGCAATATATAGCTCATGGGACAAATAGCTTAAAAACTATTGTGGTATTGAATATGTACTTATGCACTTTATCTCTTATTAAGTTGCTTGTTGTGCGATAACCATGTTCTAGGGACGCCATCAACTATTCCTTGTTGAATATCATGTGAGTTGCTATGCATGTCCGTCTTGTGCGAAGTAGAGAGATCTACCACCTTAATGGTTGGAGCATGCATATTGTTAGAGAAGAACATTGGGCCGCTAACTAAAGCCATGATTCATGGTGGAAGTTTCAGTTTTGGACATATATCCTCAATCTCATATGAGAATAATAATTGTTGCCACATGCTTATGCATTAAAGAGGAGTCCATTATACGTTGTCCATGTTGTCCGGTATGGATGTCTAAGTTGAGAATAATCAAAAGCGAGAAATCCAAAATGCGAGCTTTCTCCTTAGACCTTTGTACAGGCGGCATGGAGGTACCCCATTGTGACACTTGGTTAAAACATGTGTATTGCAATGATCCGGTAGTCCAAGCTAATTAGGACAAGGTGCGGGCACTATTAGTATACTATGCATGAGGCTTGCAACTTGTAAGATATAATGTACATAACTCATATGCTTTATTACTACAGTTGACAAAATTGTTTCATGTTTTCAAAATAAAAGCTCTAGCACAAATATAGCAATCGATGCTTTCCTCTTTGAAGGACCATTCTCTTTACTTTTATGTTGAGTCGGTTCACCTATCTCTCTCCACCTCAAGAAGCAAACACTTGTGTGAACTATGCATTGATTCCTACATACTTGCATATTGCACTTGTTATATTACTCTATGTTGACAATTATCCATGAGATATACATGTTACAAGTTGAAAGCAACCGCTGAAACTTAATCTTCCTTTGTGTTGCTTCAATACCTTTACTTTGATTTATTGCTTTATGAGTTAACTCTTATGCAAGACTTATTAATACTTGTCTTGAAGTACTATTCATGAAAAGTCTTTGCTTTATGATTCACTTGTTTACTCATGTCATTACCATTGTTTTGATCGCTGCATCCACTACATATGTTTACAAATAGTATGATCAAGGTTATGATGGCATATCACTTCAGAAATTATCTTTGTTATCGTTTTACACGCTCGGGACGAGCGAGAAGCTAAGCAGGGATGCTTGATACGTCTCCGACGTATCGATAATTTCTTATGTTCTATGCCATATTATTGATGATACCTACCTGTTTTATGCACACTTTATGTCATATTCGTGCATTTTCGGAACTAACCTATTAACAAGATCCGAAGTGCCGATTCTGTGTTTACGCTGTTTTGGTTTCGAAATCCTAGTAACGAAATATTCTCGGAGTTGGACGAAACGAAGACCAGGGGCCTATTTCGCCACGGACCTTCGGAAGACCGAAGAAGCATACGAAGTGGGGCCACGAGGTGGCCAAACCACATGGCGGCGCTGACCGGGGAGCCGAGCCGCCACTGTGGTGTGGGCCCCTCGTCGAGCCCCGACTGCGCCCTTACGCCTACTTAAAGTCTCCGTCGCGAAACCACGATGCGAAAAACCACGATACGGAAAACCTTGCGAGACGCCGCCGCCGCGATCCCATCTCGGGGGATTACGGAGATCTCCTCAGGCACCTGCGGAGAGGGGATTCATCTCCGGAGGACTCTGCACACGCCATAGTGTCAGCCTCCGGAGTGATGAGTGAGTAGTTCACCGATGGACTATGGGTCCACGGATAGCTAGATGGATGTCTTCTCCTCATTGTACTTCATTGTTGGATGAACGAGTTACGGTGAACAATTGACAATGATAAGATAACAATGCATATTACGTGACTATGTTGAGTATTGTGAGATCTAGATTGGGCATAGACAAGTACATAGACTTAATCATCAAGTGCATTAGCCATAAAGTCCGCCTTGTTTATCATCTTGAACGCCCTCCGTTATTAAGTTGCAAAGCAACGGACAATTACGTTAATATGGTGCGCTGTAATCAACAACACATCTCGGACATAGCATCAATGTTTTATCCCTAGTAGCACTGGACGTAACACAACCTCTAGAACTTGTGTCATCTTTGTCCCAGGTGTCAATGCGGGCATGAACCCACTATCGAGCATAAATACTCCCTCTTGGAGTTAAAAGCAAAAACTTGGCGAGGCCTCTACTAGATAACGGAGAGCATGCAAGATCATAAACAACACATATGTAATAACTTGATAATTAACATAACATGGTATTCTCTATCCATCGGATCCCGACAAACACAACATAGAGTATTACGGATAGATGATCTTGATCATGTTAGGCAGCTCACAAGATCCAACAATGAAGCACAATGAGGAGAAGACAACCATCTAGCTACTGCTATGGACCCATAGTCCGGGGGTGAACTACTCACTCATCACTCCGGAGGCGACCATGGCGGTGTAGAGTCCTCCGGGAGATGAATCCCCTCTCCGGCAGGGTGCGGAGGAGATCTCCGAGAATCCCCGAGATGGGATCGGCGGCGGCGGCGTCTCGATGAAGGTTTTCCGTATCGTGGTTTTTCGCATCGGGGTTTCGCGACGGAGACTTTAAGTAGGCGGAAGGGCGGAGTCGGGGGTCGACGAGGGGCCCACACCACGGGGCGGCCGGGCCCCCTTGGCCGCGCCGCCATGTGGTTTGGCCACCTCGTGGCCCCACTTCGTATGCTCTTTCGGTCTTCGGAAGGTTCGTGGCAAAATAGGCCCCTGGGTCTTCGTTTCGTCCAATTCAGAGAATATTTCGTTACTAGGATTTACTGAAACCAAAAACGACGAAACGAGAGCGGCACTTCGGCATCTTGTTAATAGGTTAGTTCCAGAAAATGCACGAATATGACATAAAGTGTGCATAAAACATGTAGGTATCATCAATAATATGGCATAGAACATAAGAAATTATCGATACGTCGGAGGCGTATCAAGCATCCCCAAGCTTAGTTACTGCTCGTCCCGAGCGAGGTAAAACGATAACAAAGATAATTTCTGAAGTGATATGCCATCATAACCTTGATCATACTATTTGTAAACATATGTAGTGGATGCAGCGATCAAAACAATGGTAATGACATGAGTAAACAAGTGAATCATAAAGCAAAGACTTTTCATGAATAGTACTTCAAGACAAGTATTAATAAGTCTTGCATAAGAGTTAACTCATAAAGCAATAAATCAAAGTAAAGGTATTGAAGCAACACAAAGGAAGATTAAGTTTCAGCGGTTGCTTTCAACTTGTAACATATATATCTCATGGATAATTGTCAACATAGAGTAATATAACAAGTACAATATGCAAGTATGTAGGAATCAATGCACAGTTCACACAAGTGTTTGCTTCTTGAGGTGGAGAGAGATAGGTGAGCTGACTCAACATAAAAGTAAAGAGAATGGTCCTTCAAAGAGGAAAGCATCGATTGCTATATTTGTGCTAGAGCTTTTATTTTGAAAACATGAAACAATTTTGTCAACGGTAGTAATAAAGCATATGAGTTATGTACATTATATCTTACAAGTTGCAAGCCTCATGCATAGTATACTAATAGTGCCCGCACCTTGTCCTAATTAGCTTGGACTACCGGATCTTTGCAATGCACATGTTTTAACCAAGTGTCACAATGGGGTACCTCCATGCCGCCTGTACAAAGGTCTAAGGAGAAAGCTCGCATTTTGGATTTCTCGCTTTTGATTATTCTCAACTTAGACATCCATACCGGGACAACATGGACAACGGATAATGGACTCCTCTTTAATGCATAAGCATGTGGCAACAATTATTATTCTCATATGAGATTGAGGATATATGTCCAAAGCTGAAACTTCCACCATGAATCATGGCTTTAGTTAGCGGCCCAATGTTCTTCTCTAACAATATGCATGCTCCAACCATTAAGGTGGTAGATCTCTCTTACTTCGAGACAAGACGGACATGCATAGCAACTCACATGATATTCAACAAAGAATAGTTGATGGCGTCCCCAGAAGCATGGTTATCGCACAACAAGCAACTTAATAAGAGATAAAGTGCATAAGTACATATTCAATACCACAATAGTTTTTAAGCTATTTGTCCCATGAGCTATATATTGCAAAGGTGAATGATGGAATTTTAAAGGTAGCACTCAAGCAATTTACTTTGGAATGGCGGATAAATACCATGTAGTAGGTAGGTATGGTGGACACAAATGGCATAGTGGTTGGCTCAAGTATTTTGGATGCATGAGAAGTATTCCCTCTCGATACAAGGTTTAGGCTAGCAAGGTTATTTGAAACAAACACAAGGATGAGCGGTACATCAAAACTCACATAAAAGACATATTGTAAACATTATAAGACTCTACACCGTCTTCCTTGTTGTTCAAAACTCAATACTAGATGTTATCTAGACTCTAGAGAAACCAAATATGCAAACCAAATTAGCAAGCTCTAAGTATTTCTTCATTAATGGGTGCAAAGTATATGATGCAAGAGCTTAAACATGAGCACAACAATTGCCAAGTATCAAATTATCCAAGACATTTTAGAATTACTACATGTAGCATTTTCCAATTCCAACCATATAACAATTTAACGAAGAAGAAACTTCGCCATGAATACTATGAGTAGAGCCTAAGGACATATTTGTCCATATGCTACAGACGGAGCGTGTCTCTCTCCCATAAAGTGAATCCTAGGATCCATTTTATTCAAACAAAACAAAAAACAAAAACAAACCGACGCTCCAAGCAAAGTGCATAAGATGTGACGGAATAAAAATATAGTTTCGGGGAGGAACCTGATAATGTTGTCGATGAAGAAGGGGATGCCTTGGGCATCCCCAAGCTTAGACAGCTTGAGTCTTCTTAGAATATGCAGGGGTGAACCACCGGGGCATCCCCAAGCTTAGAGCTTTCACTCTCCTTGATCATATTGCATCATACTCCTCTCTTAATCCTTGAAAACTTCCTCCACACCAAACTCGAAACAACTCATTAGAGGGTTAGTGCATAATAAAAATTCACATGTTCAGAAGGTGACACAATCATTCTTAACACTTCTGGACATTGCATAAAGCTACTTGGACATTAATGGATCAAAGAAATTCATCCAACATAGCAAAAGAGGCAATGCAAAATAAAAGGCAGAATCTGTCAAAACAGAGACAGTCTGTAAAGATGGATTTTATTAGGCCACCAGACTTGCTCAAATGAAAATGCCCAAATTGAATGAAAGTTGCGTACATATCTGAGGATCATGCACGTAAATTGGCTTAATTTTCTGAGCTACCTACAGGGAGGTAGACCCAGATTCGTGACAGCAAAGAAATCTGTAACGCTGCAGTAATCCAAATCTAGTACTTACTTTACTATCAAAGACTTTACTTGGCACAACAAAACTCAAAACTAAGATAAGGAGAGGTTGCTACAGTAGTAAACAACTTCCAAGACACAAATATAAAACAAAAATACTGGAGTAAAAACATGGGTTGTCTCCCATAAGCGCTTTTCTTTAACGCCTTTCAGCTAGGCGCAGAAAGTGTATATCAAGTAACATCGAGAGACGAAGCATCAACGTCATAATTTGTTCTAATAATAGAATCATAAGGTAACTTCATTCTCTTTCTAGGGAAGTGTTCCATACCTTTCTTGAGAGGAAATTGATATTTAATATTACCTTCCTTCATATCAATAGTAGCACCAACGGTTCGAAGAAAAGGTCTTCCCAATATAATGGGGCAAGATGCATTGCATTCAATATCCAAGACAACAAAATCAACGGGGACAAGGTTATTGTTAACCATAATATGAACATTATCAACTCTCCCCAAAGGTTTCTTTTTAGCATTATCAGTGAGATTAACATCCAGATAACAGTTTTTCAATGGTGGCAAGTCAAGCATATCATAGACTTTTTTAGGCATAACAGAAATACTTGCACCAAGATCACATAAAGCATTACAATCAAAATCTTTGACTCTCATTTTAATGATGGGCTCCCAACCATCCTCTAGCTTTCTAGGAATAGAAGTTTCAAGTTTTAGTTTCTCTTCTCTAGCTTTTATGAGAGCATTTGTAATATGTTTTGTGAAAGCCAAGTTTACAGCGCTAGCATTAGGACTTTTAGCAAGTTTTTGTAAGAACTTTATAACTTCAGAGATGTGGCAATCATCAAAATCTAAATCATTACAATCTAAAGCAATGGGATTATCATCCCCAAGGTTGGAAAAAATTTCAGCGATTTTATCACAGGAGTTCCATGAGTTTTAGCGTTTCAGGTAATTTTGCGCGCTTTGCACTAGGAGTAGAAACATTGCCAACACCAATTATTTTACCATTGATAGTAGGAGGTGCAGCAACATGTGAATCATTAGCATTGCTAGTGGTGGTAATAGTCCAAACTTTAGCTACATTTTTCTCTTTAGCTAGTTTTTCATTTTCTTCTCTATCCCACCTAGCACTCAGTTCAGCCATTAATCTTATATTCTCATTAATTCTAACTTGGATGGCATTTGCTGTAGTAACAATTTTATTTTCAATATCCCTATTAGGCATAACTTTCGATTTCAAAAGATCAACATCAGAGGCAAGACTATCAACTCTAGAAGCAAGAATATCAATTTTATTGAGCTTTTCCTCAACAGATTTGTTAAAAGCAGTTTGTGTACTAATAAATTCTTTAAGCATAGCTTCAAGTCCAGGGGTGTATTCCTATTATTCTTGTAAGAATTCCCATAAGAATTAGCATAACCGTTACCATTATTATAAGGATATGGCCTATAGTTATTACTAGAATTGTTCCGATAAGCATTGTTGTTGAAATTACTATTTTTAATGAAGTTTACATCAACATGTTCTTCTTGAGCAACCAATGAAGCTAATGGAACATTATGAGGATCAACATTAGTCCTATCATTCGCAAGCATAGACATAATAGCATCAACCTTATCATTCAAGGAAGAGGATTCTTCAACGAGAATTTACCTTCTTACCTTGTGGAGCTCTTTCAGTGTGCCATTCAGAGTAATTTACCATCATATTATCAAGAAGCTTTGTTGCTTCACCAAGAGTGATGGACATAAAGGTACCTCCGAGCAGATGATACGGGCATGGAGGCTCATGTGGAGCCCCGATTCAGGACTCCACCATGCCTTATTTATCCTAGTTTATGTAATGGTCATATGTGGGCCAATTAGGGTTTTTAATGAATTGAGTTAGTTTGGTTTGGGCCTGTCCAAACCAAGGTAGAGAGGCCCACTAGGGCTGGCCGGCCACCCCACCCCTCATATAAGTGGAGGTGCGGCTAGGGTTAGAGATAGTTCAAGTTTAGTCTCAAGATTAGGGTTTTCCCCATTGCGTGTGTTCACGTGTATCATCCCTCCGGGGGTACGGCGCTGCCGTTTATCTATACTATTATCCGCTGCGAAGGTTCTTGTGTTCATCAAGGATTATCTAGCTCTTGGTTTGAGGCGTATCGTTCGTCGATCCGTTGCTTGCTGGATTCGTTCCCTCTTCTCCAGGCTGCGTTCATCGCGTTGTTGGGAGGATTCTCTACCCCAGGTTCTCGCTGTGAAAGATCGGGCATCAACATAGGTGGATTGGCTTGGATCCACCGTATCATGAGGTTTTGTTGATCGATCTCTTTGATCGGTTTGCTGCGGAGAAGATTAGCTCTAAGATCGGAGGAGTTTGGCTCTCGGTCGAAGGAGTTTGGTTGGAGGAAGTTTGGCATTGTTTGGTGAAGTTTGGAGGTCATCCATGGCTGTTTCGGAGGTCAAAATCGCGAAAAATCGCGACCGAGACCGGAAGAAGACGAGAACTCGCGACCGCAGAAAAATCTGGTCGGAAATCCGGTCGACCGGGCCGTTGACCGGGCTGCTCGGCGTAGAACCCGGTCAACCGGGCGCCCAACCGGAAGTTCGCAAATCGCCGATTTCCGGGTTTTGCTCTGCGACGAGGCAGCCGATCCGGTTGGCGACCGGTCAACCGGGCCGAGACCGGGCAGGCCGGTCCGGAGGCCGGTCCAACCGGGTCCCTGGGCCGGACGGCGTCGTGTTCCTGCGGCTTTCCTCCGGCGGTTTCTCCTAGCTATCGCGGTTGCTTCTTCGGCTACTGCTGCTCTTGTTTCTCCGGCGATGCTCCTTGATGCTACTACTCGTTGTTGCTTCATTTGGAGACGATGTGCGTGGCATACGGTGTTCACGTGGCACGAAATCCGGTGATGTTTTCAATGATTACCTTGATATCCGCCGTTGGGAGGACGTACCGCATTGTGTGTCGAGACTAAAGTGGTATTTATGCCATGACGCGACAATTGAAGCAAGATCGAGGATTGGGAGAAGTACATGGAGTTGGGTTTCCAACGATGTCGTCGCTACAAAGGGAAGTTCACTGGGTATGATGCCTGTCTTCTAGCTCACAGGCGTGTGGATGCCGAGTTGGACATATATTGGTATGATGCCGTTGATAGAGGCGAGTATGCTTATACTTGGGCGGACTTCAAAACGTTTCTTCGTGGTGGTTTTGGGTTACCATTGCGAGCAGCGTAAGCGGCCGTCCGTAGTTGTGCATGCAATAGAGGAAGTGGACGAAGTGCATAGTTCCTATTCGAGACATTGTTCCACTACCAACAATCCACTAAGGTTGAGGTGAAATCTTCAAAGGAGAGGAAACCTGCTCTGATACTAAGAGCACTATTGTGATCGTTGAGGAGGATGTCACCATTGAGCGGGCTGAATATGCAACTCAAGAAGGTACACGATGATGCTTGCAAGACAGCTTGACAAGGTTCAGACGGTGGAGTTTGTTTCGGACTCGGCGCATTATCAAGGGCAAAGCTTGCAAGTTAATGGTTGATGGTGGAAGCTGTACTAATGGCATTAGCAAGGCGATGGTGGCAGCGTTTGGGTTGTCTACATGGCGTCTTCCTGAACCTAAACGTCTTGAGTGGTTGAATAGTTGTGGTATGCTAAAGATTACTCACAAGGTGCGTGTGCCATTTACAGTTGATGATTATGTTGATGAGATCGATTGCGATGTGTTGCCATTGGAGGTGTGTGGATTGCTACTTGGGCGTCCTTGGCAGTATGATCGTAATGTGACACATGCTGGGCGAGCAAATACATATTCTTTTATGCATGGTGGCAAACAGAGGACTTTGAAGCCTATGGGTGATGATCATATCAAGTCCGATGTGGAGTTAGTGGTGCGTAAGGAGAAGTTGCACAAGCCTAAAGTGCAGCAAGAGGTGCATGATGTTCCGACCATTGATGTTGGTGTTGTTTCAGCCATGCCTGTAGATGACAAGACAGTTCTTGTTGGTGACAAGCCGGATGAAGCTGCACTTATTGTTGACGTGGATGTTGCAGCATGTGCTGCAGCTTCCGGCTTGTGTTGATGCCGGTATACGATACCGATGATGTTTGTGCTGATGGTGATTCGGTACATGTGGCGCCGATGCGCGTGGGAGGAGTGGGAGGCGAGCGCGTCGGTGGAGATGGTGGGCAGCGGGCACTACCGTGCTAGGAGTATCGTCCCGAGCTTCCGCGACACCGCGGATGCATCGAGGCAAGGATGGACGTGTGAGACATCTATGTGGCCCAGGAATTACACATCTTGTGCGTGGTCATGTGCAGCGACACAAGGTTCCATCAAAACCTCGCAAGAAGAAGGAGTTGGCGCTGAAGTCCAAGCTCATGTGGAGAAGAAAGGAGGCGCCAAGTGCCGTGTCAAGTCAAGCAGGCCGCGAGGAGGATGTGGTGTGGAAGGCAAGCAAGACTTGAGGACGGCGAGGACGTGTCATGTTCATATCACGTCACCTTTTCCCGGAAGACCCTCACGCGTTGGGGACAACGCTTCTTGAAGGGGGGAGGATGATACGGGCATGGAGGCCTATGTGGAGCCCCGATTCGGGACTCCACCAGCCTTATTTATCCTAGTTTATGTAATGGTCATATGTGGGCCAATTAGGGTTTTTAATGAATTGAGTTAGTTTGGTTTGGGCCTGTCCAAACCAAGGTAGAGAGGCCCACTAGGGCTGGCCGGCCACCCCACCCCTCATATAAGTGGAGGTGCGGCTAGGGTTAGAGATAGTTCAAGTTTAGTCTCAAGATTAGGGTTTTCCCCATTGCGTGTGTTCACGTGTATCATCCCTCCGGGTACGGCGCTGCCGTTTATCTATACTATTATCCGCCTGCGAAGGTTCTTGTGTTCATCAAGGATTATCTAGCTCTTGGTTTGAGGCGTATCGTTCGTCGATCGTTGCTTGCTCGGATTCGTTCCCTCTTCTCCGAGCTGCGTTCATCGCGTTGTTGGGAGGATTCTCTACCCCAGTGTTCTCGCCTGTGAAAGATCGGGCATCAACATAGGTGGATCGGCTTGGATCTACCGCATCATGTGGTATCAGCTTTCTGGGTTGCTCACGGCGAGGTTTTGTTGATCGATCTCTTTGATCGGTTTGCTTCGACGGAGAAGATTAGCTCTAAGATCGGAGGAGTTCGGCTCTCGGTCCGAAGGAGGTTGGTTGGAGGAAGTTTGGCATTGTTTGGTGAAGTTTGGAGGTCATCCATGGCTGTTTCCGGAGGTCAAAATCGCGAAAAATCGCGACCAGAATCGGGAAGAAGACGAAAATTCGCGACCAGGAAAAATCTGGTCGGAAATCCGGTCGACCGGGCCGTGACCGAGCTGCCTGCGTAGAACCCGGTCAACCGGGCGCCCAACCGGGAAGTTCGCAAATTCGCCGATTTCCGGTTTTGCTCCGGTACGAGGCGGCCCGATCCGGTTGGCGACCGGTCAACCGGGCCGAGACCGGGCAGGCCGGTCTCGGAGGCCGGTCCAACCGGGTCCTGGGCCGGGACGGCGTCCGTTCCGCGGCTTTTCCTCCGGCGGTTTCTCACTGTTACTGCGGTTGCTTCTTCGGCTACTCGCTGCTCTTGTTTCTCCGGCGATGCTCCTTGATGCTACTACTGTTGTTGCTTCATTTGGAGACGATGTGCGTGGCATACGGTGTTCACGTGGCACGAAATCCGGTGATGTTTTCAATGATTACCTTGATATCCGCCGTTGGGAGGACGTACCGCATTGTGTGTCAGGACTAAAGTGGTATTTATGCCATGACGCGACAATTGAGCAGTACGAGGATTGGGAGAAGTACATGGAGTTGGGTTTCCAACGATGTCGTCGCTACAAAGGGAAGTTCACTGGGTATGATGCCTGTCTTCTAGCTCACCGGCGTGTGGATGCCGAGTTGGACATATATTGGTATGATGCCGTTGATAGAGGCGATTATGCTTATACTTGGGCGGACTTCAAAACGTTTCTTCGTGGTGGTTTTGGGTTACCATTGCAGCAGCGTAAGCGATCGTCCGCAGTTGTGCATGCAATAGAGGAAGTGGACAAGTGCATAGTTCCTATTCAGGAGATTGTTCCACTACCAACAGTCACTAAGGTTGAGGTGAAATCTTCAGAGGAGAGGAAACCTGGCTCTGATACCAAGAGCACTATTGTGATCGTTGAGGAGGATGTACCATTGAGCGGGCTGAATATGCAACTCAAGAAGGTACACGATGATGCTTGCAAGACAGTTGACAAGGTTCAGCGGTGGAGTTTGTTTCAGACTCAGTGCATTATCAAGGGCAAAGCTTGCAAGTTAATGGTTGATGGTGGAAGTCTGTACTAATGGCATTAGCAAGGCGATGGTGGCAGCGTTGGGGTTGTCTACATGGCGTCTTCACGAACCTAAACGTCTTGAGTGGTTGAATAGGCTGTGGTATGCTAAAGATTACTCACAAGGTGCGTGTGCCATTTACGAGTTGATGATTATGTTGATGAGATCGATTGCGATGTGTTGCCATTGGAGGTGTGTGGATTGCTACTTGGGCGTCCTTGGCAGTATGATCGTAATGTGACACATGTCGGGCGAGCAAATACATATTCTTTTATGCATGGTGGCAAACGAGAGGACTTTGAAGCCTATGGGTGATGATCATATCAAGTCCGATGTGGAGTTAGTGGTGCGTAAGGAGAAGTTGCACAAGCCTAAAGTGCAAGCAAGAGGTGCATGATGTTCCGACCATTGATGTTGGTGTTGTTTCAGCCATGCCTGTAGATGACAAGACAATTCTTGTTGGTGACAAGCCGGATGAAGCTGCACTTATTGTTGATGTGGATGTTGCAGCATGTGCTACAGTTCCAGTTTGTGTTGATGCCAGTATACAGACTGATGATGTTTGTGCTGATGGTGATTCAGTACATGTGGCGCCGATGCGCGTGGGAGGAGTGGGAGGCGAGCGCGTCAGTGGAGATGGTGGGCAGCGGCACTACCGTGCTAGGAGTACTGTCCAGTTTTCCGCGACACCGCGGATGCATCGAGGCAAGGATGGACGTGTGAGACATCTATGTGGCCCAGGAATTACACATCTTGTGCAGGGTCATGTGCAGCGACACAAGGTTCCATCAAAACCTCGCAAGAAGAAGGAGTTGGCGCTGAAGTCCAAGCTCATGTGGAGAAGAAAGGAGGCGCCAAGTGCTGTGTCAAGTCAAGCAGGCCGCGAGGGAGGATGTGGTGTGGAAGGCAAGCAAGACTTGAGGACGGCGAGGACGTGTCATGTTCATATCACGTCACCTTTTCCGGAAGACCCTCACGCGTTGGGGACAACGCTTCTTGAAGGGGGAGGATGATACGGGCATGGAGGCCTATGTGGAGCCCCGATTCAGTGACTCCACCAAGCTTATTTATCCTAGTTTATGTAATGGTCATATGTGGGCCAATTAGGGTTTTTAATGAATTGAGTTAGTTTGGTTTGGGCCTGTCCAAACCAGGGTAGAGAGGCCCACTAGGGCTGGCGGGCCACCCCACCCCTCATATAAGGTGGAGGTGCGGCTAGGGTTAGAGATAGTTCAAGTTTAGTCTCAAGATTAGGGTTTTCCCCATTGCGTGTGTTCACGTGTATCATCCCCTCCGGGGTACGGCGCTGCCTTTTATCTATACTATTATCCGCTGCGAAGGTTCTTGTGTTCATCAAGGATTATCTAGCTCTTGGTTTGAGGCGTATCGTTCGTCGATCCGTTGCTTGCCGGATTCGTTCCCTCTTCTCCGTGCTGCGTCTGCATCGCGTTGTTGGGAGGATTCTCTACCCCAGGTTCTCGCGGTGAAAGATCGGGCATCAACATAGGTGGATCGGCTTGGATCCACCGCATCAGCAGCTGAATCCAATAAATTCCGCGAAGAAAAATTTAGTCCTGCATAGAAGGTTTGGATGATCATCCAAGTAGTCAGTCAATGGGTTGGGCAATTTTTAACCAGAGATTTCATTCTTCCCCAAGCTTGAGCAACATGTTCATTATCCAATTTTTTAAAATTCATTATGCTACTCCTCAAAGATATAGTTTTAGCAGGGGGGTAATATCTACCAATAAAAGCATCCTTGCATTTAGTCCATGAATCAATACTATTCTTAGGGAGAGATAGCAACCAATCTTTAGCTCTTCCTCTTAATGAGAAAGGAAACAATTTTAATTTTATAATGTCACCATCTACATCTTTATACTTTTGCATTTCACATAGTTCAACAAAATTATTGAGATGGGCAGCAGCATCATCAGAACTAACACCAGAAAATTGCTCTCGCATAACAAAATTAAGTAAAGCAGGTTTAATTTCAAAGAATTCTGCTGTAGTAGCAGGTGGAGCAATAGGTGTGCATAAGAAATCATTATTATTTGTGCTAGTGAAGTCACACAACTTAGTATTTTCAGGGTTGGCCATTTTAGCAGTAGTAAATAAAACAAACTAGATAAAATAAATGCAAGTAAACTAATTTTTTTGTGTTTTTGATATAGCAAACAAGACAGTAAATAAAGTAAAGCTAGCAACTAATTTTTTGTGTTTTGATATAAGTGCAGCAAACAAAGTAGTAAATAAAATAAAGCAAGACAAAAACAAAGTAAAGAGGTTGAGAAGTGGAGACTCCCCTTGCGAGCGTGTCTTGATCTCCCCGGCAACGGCGCCGAGAAAAGAGCTTGATGGCGTGTATTTCACACGTTCGTTGGGCAACCCCAAGAGGAAGGTATGATGCGCACAGCAGCAAGTTTTCCCTCAGAAAGAAACCAAGGTTTATCGAACCAGGAGGAGCCAAGAAGCACGTTGAAGGTTGATGGCGGCGGGATGTAGTGCGGCGCAACACCAGAGATTCCGGCGCCAACGTGGAACCTGCACAACACAACCAAAGTACTTTGCCCCAACGAAACAGTGAGGTTGTCAATCTCACCGGCTTGCTGTAACAAAGGATTAACCGTATTATGTGGAAGATGATTGTTTGCAGAGAAAACAGTAAAAACAAGTATTGCAGCAGATTTGTATTTCAGTATTAAAGAATGGACCGGGGTCCACAGTTCACTAGAGGTGTCTCTCCCATAAGATAAAAGCATGTTGGGTGAACAAATTACGGTCGGAGCAATTGACAAATAGAGAGGGCATAACAATGCACATACATGTCATGATAAGTATAGTGAGATTTAATTGGGCATTACGACAAAGTACATAGACCGCCATCCAACTGCATCTATGCCTAAAAAGTCCACCTTCAGGTTATCGTCCGAACCCCTTCCAGCATTAAGTTGCAAAGCAACAGACAATTGCATTAAGTATGGTGCGTAATGTAATCAACAACTACATCCTCGGAAATAGCGCCAATATTTTATCCCTAGTGGCAACGAGCACAACACAACCTTAGAACTTTCTGTCAATGTCCCAGGTGTCAATGCAGGCATGAACCCACTATCGAGCATAAATACTCCCTCTTGGAGTTAAGAGCAAAAACTTGGCCAGAGCCTCTACTAATAACGGAGAGCATGCAAGATCATAAACAACACATATGTAATAACTTGATAATTAACATAACATGGTATTCTCTATCCATCGGATCCCGACAAACACAACATAGAGTATTACGGATAGATGATCTTGATCATGTTAGGCAGCTCACAAGATCCAACAATGAAGCACAATGAGGAGAAGACAACCATCTAGCTACCGCTATGGACCCATAGTCCGGGGGTGAACTACTCACTCATCACTCCGGAGGCGACCATGGCGGTGTAGAGTCCTCCGGGAGATGAATCCCCTCTCCGGCGGGGTGCCGGAGGAGATCTCCAGTAATCCCCCGAGATGGGATCGGCGGCGGCGGCATCTCGGTAAGGTTTTCCGTATAGTGGTTTTTCGCATCGGGGGTTTCGCGACGGAGGCTTTAAGTAGGCGGAAGGGCGGAGTCGGGGGGCCGACGAGGGGGCACACCACAGGGCGGCGCGGGCCCCCTTGGTCGCGCCGCCATGTGGTTTGGCCACCTCGTGGCCCCACTTCGTATGCTCTTCGGTCTTCGGAAGGTTCGTGGCGAAATAGGCCCCTGGGTCTTCGTTTCGTCCAATTCCGAGAATATTTCGTTACTAGGATTTACGAAACCAAAACAGCAGAAAACAGGAACTGGCACTTCGGCATCTTGTTAATAGTTTAGTTCCAGAAAATGCACGAATATGACATAAAGTGTGCATAAAACATGTAGGTATCATCAATAATATGGCATAGAACATAAGAAATTATCGATACGTCGGAGACGTATCAACGCGTCCATCTCCGAACTTGGTTAAAATCTGGTGATAACACCGTCTCTACCACATGAATGCCACTGAAGCCCAGGAAGCACCCCAGGCCATGCCAAGTATGTTTTCCTGTTAATCCAATAATCACAGACAATGGCACGAACTTCGCACAAGGAGAATTGAAGGATTACTGCTATGACGTAGGGATCAGGCTCGACCTTGCATCTGTGGCTCATCCACAATCTAATGGTCAGGTAGAAAGAGCCAATGGCCTCATATTATCTGGAATTAAACCACGCCTTGAAGAACCACTGCGACGCGTAGCTGGAGCTTGGGCTGATGAGTTAGACTCTGTTCTATGGAGTTTGCGAACTACCCCTAACAGCTCAACCGGATTTACTCCGTTCTTCCTGGTATACGGATCCAAAGCCGTGCTCCCCTCTGACATCATCCACGATTCACCGCGAGTATCTCCCTACAATGAAGAAACTGCTGACGAGGCCAGACAGCTATCTGTGGACCTGATCGAAGAAGCTCAGAATTTAGCTGACCAACGTTCCACCTTCTACCAGAAGAAGCTCCGACGCTATCATAGCCGTCGAGTTCGGAATCGCTCGTTCATGGCCGGAGATCTGGTCCTCCGCCTTCGTCAGGTGAAAGACCATAAGTTGCAATCTCCATGGGAAGGACCCTTTGTCGTAAGCAAAGTGCTTCATAACGGATCGTACTACCTTGTCAATTTCCGAGAGTTAAAAGATAGACCTGCTAATTGGCACCGGAACGCAAGCGGGAGGATCCGCACGACATATACGATGAAACAGAAAGTCCTTGGAACATTGCACAGCTACGTCCTTTCCACACTTAGCAAATTTGTCGAGTTACATGCTCTGTAGTAGTTATACATGATCAATGAAATAAAGCATATGGTTCACTCTTTGAGTCTTTTACCTCCTTTACTTATTCATTTTTAGATCGTGTATGTTTTCCGACTAAAACCGCAGATTGGATCTTTCCGCCTAGGCGTGTATGCAAGTTGTGATTTTTTCAAAATCGTCCTTTAGGATGTGAGCTTAAGTTTTCTGGCGGAAATGTTTTTTGTTGCGAACTCATGGATTCCTGGTTGCGACTTTCGGCACCTACGCTGGGGGCTTGTTTCCGCGGTTATTGACGGATCGCCATTGGGCTTCGTCGCCGCTGGCGAGCGTGTCCAGCTAAAGGTCCTCCGGCTCGTGGAAGGTCAAATGAGCAAGCCGGAAAACATAAAACCAGCACTTGCTTTCAACAAACGAAACATGCAAATAAAATTTAAACGGATAGCAGGATAAGTATTTTTCGCCCATGCATAAGTGTTTCGTCCCTAGCTACTTAAGAATTTAAGTTATATTACAAACCCACTCCGGGGCCAAAATGATACATCTGTTTGATTGTTCGACAGGGTTCACTCGGAGGACTGATCCTCATCAGAAGCAATGTAGGCGGAGCCATCGCCGAGTCGTCGCCGGAGCCCTCCTTGGAATGATCAGCGCTTGACCCGGAGCCTTCCTCGTCGCCCTCCTCAGCACCTTCCTCTTCTTCATCCTCCGCGTCAGAGAAACCCCCGGGAAGATCATGCTTGTTATACCAGAACGAGTGGTGGTTAACTCGTCCAACAAACAGTCGATCATATCCTTGGGTCTCCGCGAGAATGGTTCTCATGTTGGTGCCCTTGGAAGCTCCGCGCGCAACATCCGAAAATTTCATGGTTGGGAAGTGCGCCTTGCACGTCGCCAACACGAGGGAAGCAACTCCGCGGGCGGAAGACTCCTGCCAATCCTTGATGAGTTCTGGCACCTGCCGCATCAGCTTGGACATGGTTTCGATCACCGTGGTTCCGGCTCTCTTCAGGGACAGCGATTTGGCAACCCCGCGACATGCCTCGAAGAGGTCATCAATTGAATTCCGCGCCTCGTCATACGCTTCAGTCCTTTTGAGGGTTGACTCTTTGGTCCATTCGAAGCCAAGACTCGCTGCGAAAAGAATGGTCAGTTTCTTCCGCGGACAAATCAAAGTATGAGGAAGCCGGAGTTAAACAAAAAGGTCCTTACGGAAAATTATCTTGTCAATAGCCTCCGCCTCCGCCTCCGCCTCCGCCTCATGACTCTTATTCTTCGCCGCCAAGGTCTGGACCCTTTGCTGGCTCTTTTTAAGCTTATCAGCAAGATCCGCCATGTCCTGAGCATGTTTCTCCAAGAGTTCCCTCTTCTTCTTGGCTTCCTTCTCGGAGGATTCTTTCAGGAAGTTCTTGAGAGACTCATTCTCAGCCTCCAAAACTTCAATCTTGGCGGAAAGGGTGTCGATGGAGGGACGCTTGGCGATCTCTTCGGTAAGGCGGAAAACCACACAATTATACACTATGTTTGTTCACGATAAGACACACATTGATAAGCTTAAAGAGCAACCCGGAGTTCTTACCTTTGTAATTTTTTACGCGGGTCTCCAGGATTGATATAGCTTTCTGGCTATTCGCTGCGTTCTGGCGCAGCCCTTCAATCTCTGTCATTTGCTCCAGCACATGGACGCGCAGATCTTCGTGCAGTTTCCGCGTGTTCTGAGACGCATGCAGTAGTTAGCCGGAAATTCAAAATTCTGGGGGCTGGTGAGAAGTTTAAATCCTTAGATTGAGAAAATTCTAAATTTCCGCTAAGGTGCGCATTTAAAAGCATTGGCACACATGTTACTCGGAAAAATGTCCAACCCAATGCTTGGGGGCTGGTGTTAACTGGCGCACGTTCTTGTGCTTGGCGAAGAAAATCTTGAGACCACTTTCTAGGTCGTTCAGTTCTTGCTCTTCCGTGTTCGCAGGCCCCCACACTTGGTCCATCATAGAGGAAATTTCCGCGTGGCGTTGTGAGAGGGGAACCTTTTGCAGAATCGGAAAGAGATGAGGGTGAGTCTGGGGCGTGCCAGTGGCACGACTTAGGGATAACTTCTTCTCAACTTCATCAGCCGGAGCTTCAGCTGAGGTAACAGTAGGCTGTTCAGGCGGACGTGTAGGCGAGGACGCGCCCTTGCCGGAATCGCCTTTGCCGGATTCGGCAGTTGGTTCCTCCGGGACATCATCAAGGTTGATGACATCCTTGGGGTCCGGCTTGGCGGAGGAAGAGGCCTTGGGCGGAACCTCCACTTCCGGTGTGACGGGCACAAAAGCCGGAGATGGCTTCGCCTTCTTCTTGGGGATCTTGGGGGGCTGGCTTCCGGAGCTTTTTGTTGCAAAATAAAAGAGGCATAACATTTAGAATATGCTGATTCACAGTAGCAAAAGAATTTTCAGACGGAAATCAAGCGCTTACCCGGATGATCTGAAAAATTGGTGGATGTTGGGTTGAGCTCGGTTGCTGGTATCGATGAGTTTGAGGCGCTTCTTCTCCGCCTCCGCCTTTCGGGTAGCCGTGGTGCTAAGCACTTCACGGACACGTTTAGCAGCTGGGCTGGAGGAAGCACCCCTTTTCCTTTTGGAGGGACGCGGAGCTTCGGGAACTTCCGCGTCGGACGCGACCTCTGGTTCGGTGTTGCCCGCGTGAGGGACTTGGAGGAGAGTTCCGAGATCGTTTTCCTCGAGGGCCTCGAGCTAAGTTACCCAGCCAACACTTAGACGAATTTAGAAAAGACTGAAAGGGGAATCAACAGTTGAGTCAAGGAAACATACCGCGGTCCCGGAGCCGTTAGTGTGAATATCCATATTGTACACGTGGATCTTGAGATCACGTGGAATTTTGATCAGCACCGGAGCCGCCCTGTCCAAGGCGTCGGCGGAGAGGTTGTCTTTAGAGGCGCGCATGATATCGTCGCGCCCCGTGTACTGGAACAGCAGGCGGTCCCGATGTTGTAGGGACTGGATCCGCATCCTGTGGTCGGAACGCAAGCGTCACGCCGTTGGATGGTTGACACGTGTCAAAAACCCTAAGCGATAAAAATGGCTAAGGATAAGTTACCGCTCAAATTGCTCGAGAATGGCGCCAAAATTGGCGGAACCGTTTGAACCCTTCGAGCTTCCGGGTAAGAATTTAGTTGTTGACCGCTATCTCAGCAGGGAAGTAATCCGGAGACGTGTTGTAATAATTGTGTCGATGGATGAAGTCCCGCGGGATAAGGGTATTTTCCGACCAAGAGTTGGGAAAGAAGAAAATATGAAGTTGGAGTTCTTCAAGTTTCTCCATGTTTCCGAGATTGTCGGAAACTATAAAGTTTTAGCAAGGCGGAAACAAGAGGTGAATCTCGGAGAACTCTGGGGGCTACTGTTGTGGGTATACTTCATGGGTGTACCATCGACAGTGCCTAGATCCGGCAAGCCCGGGTGACCCACAGACGGTGATGTGGCATGTGGCCCATCGGGCGGCCCAGTTGCGGTTGATCATGAAGGATGAAGTCCAGCCCAGGATAGGGAAGCCGGATCCTAACCAACCTTCGGAGGAAGCCGGATCCGTGAAGGCCCATGAGGAACCCGGATCCAGTACGACGTAGATGGAAGGCGGATTCTTGACGTACACGGCAAGACATTGTACCGTAGTTAGTTAACCTGTAATCCGGCTAGGACTCTCCATGTAAACCCTAGATCCGTGCGCCTTTATAAGCCGGATCCTGGGAGCCCTAGAGGCACAACCACAACTCATTGTAACAACGCGAAAGCGCCTAGATAATCCAGATAAGCAGCTGTAGGCCTTGCCATCGTGCAGGTGTTCCGAAGCTGGGTAAATCGCGTACCACCGTCCCGTGTGCACTCCGCCCTATGGCCCCTACTTCTGCTCTTCCTCGTGAGGATCCCTCCTCCGAGGTACCGTCGAATAGGCAACGACATTACATATTCCCCGGTGTTTTCGTCTGGATGGCACCGAGTCCTGATAAACTCACGTTGCTGTCAGTCCTCAAATTCTTTCAATTGCTTGATTTTAACACCCATTAAAGGACCAGCATCCTCCTTTTCCCACATCGGCCTCTCGCGGTCGTAACCACGACTTCTGAGAGTGAGGGAACCTATGTTCATGCGACGCATGTCCAAACCCCACTTCCACAAATCCTTATCCTCCTTTCTAGCGCAATTATTCTTGAATGTTTCCCACTCCTCCTCCCTGATCGTGGGATATGCCTTCTGGACCTTGTATTAATCATCACCCTTATCCATAATTTTCGTACCCTCGTTTTCCAACTGCTCAAGTCCCTACTGAACTTGCCGATGGTGTGGGTGTTTACCAGATTTTTGGTGAGATGTTGGTTATTGTGAGGGTACGGGAATGTGTACCGTTTGTGCTACTTAGAGATAAGAATGTGTACGAGAATGTGTACCGTTTGTGAAACTTCTTGAATGTGTTTGTTATTGTATGAATTAGGATGGGTATTATTGTACTTGCATCATGGTAATGATATTAGGGTCTCCCACACCAATAATTCTTGATAGAATATGAGAAGAAAGTCATCTGTAAAGTATATTATGATAATTGGTTTAACTATGTGTGAGAGAGAGAGAAAATTTAGAAAAATAAAATGATTGTGAAAGAAGTTTCATGCTATCAAATTATTTATTAAAGGAGAACAAATACGATAAAAAAGAGTTGCTCATAGTTCTCATATAAAAGCTAACCTTCATGATCTTATAATATGTGAAGAAAATAGTCTTCATGTATACTATCAAGTACGAAAGGTGTGGAGACCTTTAAGTCATTTTAGTATGAGAATAGTATGGTGTGGTTCATCTACTAGTTCTATATTCGATGTTATAATTGTTGTTCTTAAAACTGTCTCATTTATTTTAACGCATCACGCTTCATGAACAAAGATGACTCTGTCCATTAAGCTTCTATCTTGCTCAGGAAGGAACGAGCAAGAGTCTAGCTTGGGGAAGTTGATGAGTATATTTTTATCATGTTTTTACACCGATATTTCATATAGATATCTCTGAGTAGCAATAGGGATTTTGTATTTTACCATGCTTCCACCCCTTTTATGCTTGTCTACGCAGGATCTTAAAATATTAAATCAATGATGAAATATCAATAAAAAATATCATTTTATGGTATTTTGACGTGATAAAAATCATTTAAGAACTTAACCATGCACCTGGGCGAAAGGGAAACGCAAGGACAAGTTCCAGTAAGTTTAGCGGGCATCGGTACGGGGGACCCCACCCGTACCGTCCGCATGTACGCCATACAAGGAGCACCGCCTCATCAAATACTTTCATCTCGC
>NC_061508.1:158247990-158260200 GCF_022539505.1 Lolium rigidum
CGGGGATGAACCACGGGGGCATCCCCAAGCTTAGACTTTTCACTCTTCTTGATCATATTATATCATCCTCCTCAGGGGCGAAGCTAGGGAAAATTTACCCAGGTGCACAAGTCTTACATTGACATAAAGAAATATGAAAAAAAAAATCAAAAGTTCACTTATAACGTTGCATTTAAAGAGTCTTAGCATAAAGAATCCAACAAAACGAAGGACACGTTGTATGCTCACAAATAGGCACGGTCAAGTGTTTGCCGAAATGGACAAAACTAATAATAAATTGATGATGAGACTCACATAAGAAAGTCGATACCAGAGAAAGACAACTTCCGGCATTGAATCTTCCGAAACCTATAATTTAGCAGTGCAAATTCAAGTTATCAAGCAAAATAAAATAACCAACTATAAGTATTTTAAGGTAGAGAATATTACCTTTTAATATTTACGATTTCTTATTTTCATGAATCGATCAACGACTTGATCGTTGGTGACTTTCTTCATTTCTTCTTTCTCCACGTAGCAGATGACATTATCACTCAAACTATCATCATTGAGGCGATTACGTAAATAAGTTTTCACGAGCTTCATCGCCGAGAAACACCTCTCAACCGTAGCAGTGGCAACAGGCAACACAAGTACTAGATTCAAAAGCCGATAAACCAAAGGATAGCAAATATGCTTCCTCGTATCCACCATTGTTTTAGAAAGATCACCAATACCTTGTATGTTGGAGAATCTATCGTCTGCACGCACATCAGCAATGTAGAGGCAAAGATGATGTCTTAAATCCCTTAGTTCTCCATAGTCAAAATCACTAGGATAAAGTTTGGCGAGGCTCATCAAATTCTCCAAATGAAAATCATGAAACGAGTCTCTCGGACTCAAAGCGGCTGACCATATAAGCAAGTTGGAGGACGTCTCACTGAAACGGCTATCAAACTCTTGCACTAGCCAATCAATAACACCATTGAAACAATCAACCTGATAGTGGTGTTGGTTGGTAATTCCGATGATTCTGTCGTTTCTTCTTGGGATTGATATATGCTTCTTCCATTTCTAACATGATAATATCATGTTTCTCACAAAATGCATGCACATCACATAGAACGGAGTCCCACCCATTTTCTCTAAGATCAACCAAATGACGTCTAGTTGACTTGACACAACTCATGGCATTCACAATATCTTGATCTTTCCTTTGGAGAGCTGCTGACAATATGTTGGTAGCTATTAAGATAGTCAACATGAGATGCAAAAGAAGACAAAATCAAATGATTGGAAGTACACCAGGAGACCATTTGCTTGCTCTCTATTTGTTCTGTCATCATCTTCTTCTTCCACAAACTCTAACACTTTGACAACAACTTGAAACATATCAACCAAACTTTTAAGTGTTTTATAATGGGAATTCCAACGAGTGTCTCCAGGTCTTTGAAGACATTGCTCTTGATTTAAACCCGTTCCAGTTTTTAGCATTCCACAACCTAAAGCCTTTTGCACTTCCTCAAGATTTATATCTCGAAGCATGTCTCTTCTCTTAGAAGATCCACCCACAACATTTAACAAGACAGAGATCATATTAAAGAAATTACCAATTCCAATATGCTTTCTTACCACAGACCACAACGACTAACTGAAGTTGATGTGCGAAGCAATGAACATAAAATGCTGTGCTACTTTCCCTCATGATCAATGCTTGGAGACCATTAAACTGACCTCGCATGTTGCTAGCACCGTCATACCCCTGTCCTCGAACTTGCTTGAAACTCAGCTTATATTTTGTGAAGAGAGAATCAATTGACGACTTGAGATATGACGATGTTGTTTCTTTCACATGAACAAGACCAATAAAACTCTCTTTCACGATTCCAGAACTATTGACATATCGCAAGACCACGGCCATTTGCTCTTTGCAAGAGACATCTCTGGACTCATCAACAAGCAAACAAAATACACCATGGCCAATTTCTTTGAGAATAGAACTCATTATCTTACCTGCAAAACTGCTAGCAATATCTTTTTGGACCTCAGGACACACCATAACAGAATTGCCTGCAGCATCTTGTCCCAATGCCTTGCCATAAGATGGATTATGTTCTGCTAGGGCATCACGAAATTCCCGAAAGTTCCCTTTATTGAGCGATTCTTTTGACTCATCGTGGCCTCGGAACGGCAATCCTTGTTTCAATAACAATCTAGCTGTGTCAATTGAAGAATTTAGTCGCGTAAAATAAGCAACCTTTGCAGCTTCACTTTGTACCTGAATAGCAACATCAATGTGCGCATCTCTTCTAAGCAAAGCATCACAATTTTTTAGTGCTTGATTGTGGACACTGCCGACATCACCAATATGATCTTTTAGGTTTGATTTTTTTCTCCATCTATTCCAACCAGTCACAACAAAAGCCTCATACCCAGCTTCTTTCTTACTGCCTCGGTCCCTAAATAAGAAGCAACAAAAGCAATATGCCCTCTTTTTGGACTCACTGTATTCAAGCCAACTACCAAACTCATCAAACCAATCAGGATTAAATCTTCTATTTTTGCCCCCCATCAGTGTGGGCGGAAATTCACAAGTGCGAGGTTGGCATGGTCCATTAACTAAGTACTTCCTTCTTACCAAGTCCTTGAGGTTAGGATGATAATCTTCTATTTTTTTCCTCTCGTCCCGGATCATACTCAATCTCCTCTTCCCAATTGAAATCATCTGGATTCTGCGATGGGGCTTTGCGTTTTAGAAGATACCTATCCATGTATCTGCATTTGATTTAAAAAGTGCTAATCAAATTATTTGAATTCTCCACTTCACACCAATCTGGTCAAAGGAATTAAAAATTCGGATTGCTAAATTAGGGCATGTTAACGAAATACCTTGACAACGACGGAGCGGGCGTTGATCGGGACGGCGCGGCTCCACAGACCACAGCAGCCTCGGATGCTCGATTTTGGAGGCGCGCAGCCAAGGAATACCGTCACCAGGAGACCATGCGTCGTCTCGTCGTCTCGTCATTCGGTAGATCGCGCAGTCGCGCAGAGTCAGAGAGGAAAAGGATAAGTCGATGGGAAGCTGAACCAACTCATGATGCGTGATGTACCGATGTGATCGATCGATCGATTAGTATGATAGTATCTGGCCCTGTGGCCCATTAGCACTAGGCCTCCCGTACGTCTTGTAGTTGGTAGTTAGTAATTACTAATTAGATGAGCTATCAGGGCCTGATGCATGCCCTCATGCCTAAAAGGCCAAATAGCCCGCACGTGAAAACTGGAAAGTGGAAACATTTGCTGGCCCTGGTGCACCACCGCTCGTATACCCTGGTGCACAGTTACATATCTACTACTAATCGCTAACTAGCAAGATTTTCGACCCTGGTGCACGTGCACCAGGCTGGCTATATGTAGCTCCGCCCATGATCCTCCTCTCTTGATCCTTGAAAACTTCCTTCACACCAAACTCAAAACAATCTCATTAGAGGGTTAGTGCATAATGAAAAATTCACATGTTCAGCAAGGACACAATCATTCCCAACACTTCTGGACATTACCCAAGGTTACTGAAATTTAATGGAGCAAAGAAATCCACTCAAACACAGTATAAGAGGCAATGCGAAATAAAAGGCAGAATCTGTCAAAACAGAACAGTCCGTAAAGATGAATTTTTTCGAGGCACATAACATGCTCAGATGGAAAAGCTCAAATTGAATGAAAGTTGCGTACATATCTGAGGATTACTCATGAATTTTTTCAAGATTTTAAGCCTACATAGAGAACAGCTCAAATTCGTGATAGCTAAAAATCTGTTCCTACGCAGAAATCCAAATCTAGTATCAACTTTCTATCAAAGACTTTACTTGGCACAACAATGCAATAAAGTAAAGATACAAAGGTATTGCTACAGTAGTAACAAGCACCTTGACTCAAAAATAAAACAAAAATTGCAGAAATAAAATAATGGGTTGTCTCCCATAAGCACTTTTCTTTAACGCCTTTCAGCTAGGCGCAGAAAGTGAAAATCAAGTAACATCAAGAGAAGAAGCATCAACATCATAATTTGTTCTAATAATAGAATCAAAAGGAAACTTCATTCTCTTTCCAGGGAAGTGTTCCATACCTTTATTAAGAGGGAATTGATATTTAATATTTCCTTCTTTCATATCAATAGTAGCACCAACGGTTCGAAGAAAGGGTCTTCCCAAAATAATAGGACAAGATGCATTGCATTCAATATCCAAAACAACAAAATCAACGGGGACAAGGTTATTGTTAACCGTAATGTTAACATTGTCAATCCTCCCCAAAGGTTTCTTTATAGAATTATCAGCAAGATTAACATCCAAATAACAATATTTCAAATGTGGCAAGTCAAGCATATCATAGAGTTTCTTAGGCATAACAGAAATACTTGCACCAAGATCACATAAAGCATTACAATCAAAATCACTGACCTTCATTTTAATGATGGGCTCCCCCAACCATCTTCTAACTTCCTAGGAATAGAAACTTCAAGTTTTAATTCCTCTTCTCTAGCTTTAATGAGAGAATTTGTAATATGTTTTGTAAAGGCCAAATTTATAGCACTAGCATTAGGACTTCTAGCAAGTTTTTGCAAGAACTTAATAACTTCAGAGATATGACAATTATCAAAATCAAAACCATTATGATCTAAAGCAATGGGACCATTGTCCCCAACACTTTGAAAAATTTCAGCACTTTTATCACAAACTGTTTCAAGCAGTTTCGGGCAATTTTGCACGCTTTGTAGTAGAAGTAGAAACATTGCCAACACCAATTATTTTACTATTGATAGTAGGAGGTTTAGAAACATGTGAAGCATCAACATTACTAGTAGTGGTTATAGTCCAAACTTTAGCTATATTATTCTCTTTAGCAAGTTTTTCTTCTCTTTCCCACCTAGCATGCAATTCAGCCATCATTCTAATATTGTCATTAATTCGAACTTGGATAGCGTTTGCTGTAGCAAATGACTTAATATCTTTATCTTCATTAGGCATAACTTTCAGTTTTAAAATATCAACATCAGCAACAAGACTATCAACCTTAGAAGCAAGAACATCAATTTTGCCAAACTTTTCCTCAACAGATTTGTTAAAAGCAGTTTGTGTACTAATAAATTCTTTAAGCATGACTTCAAGACCAGAGGGTACAATCCTACTATTGTTGTAAGAATTACCATAATAATTACCATAACCATTACCATTATTAGAAGGATATGGCCTATAGTTGTTGTTACCAAAATTATTCCTATAAGCATTGTTGTTGAAATTATTATTTTTAATGAAGTTCACATCAACATGATCTTCTTGAGCAACCAATGAAGCTAAAGGAACATTATTAGGATCAACATGAGATTTACCATTAACAAGCATAGACATAATAACATCGATCTTATCACTCAAGGAGGAGGTTTCTTCAACGAAATTTACCTTCTTACCTTGAGGAGTCCTTTCAAGTGTGCCATTCGCAGTAGTTGATCATCATATCATCAAGAAGCTTTGTTGCAGCACCCAAAGTGATGGACATAAAAGTACCTCCAGCAGCTGAATCCAATAGGTTCCTTGAAAAAAAATTAATCCTGCATAAAAGGTTTGGATGATCATCCAAGTAGTTAGTCCATGGGTGGGGCAATTCTTTACCAAAGATTTCATTCTCTCCCATGCTTGGGCAACATGTTCATTATCCAATTGCTTAAAGTTCATAATGCTACTTCTCAAAGATATAATTTTAGCAGGAGGATAATATCTTCCAATGAAAGCATCTTTACATTTAGTCCATGAATCAATACTATTTTTAGGAAGAGATAGCAACCAATCTTTAGCTCTTCCTCTCAGAGAGAAAGGAAACAATTTCAGTTTTATAATATCCCCATCTACATCCTTATACTTTTGCATTTCACAAAGTTCAACAAAATTATTAAGATGGGCAACAGCATCATCAGTACTAACACCAGAAAATTGCTCTCTCATGACAAGATTTAGTAAAGATGATTTAATTTCATAAAATTATGCTGTAGAAGCAGGTGGAGCAATAGGAGTGCATATAAATCATTATTATTGGTGCTAGTGAAGTCACACAACTTAGTGTTCTCAGGAGTATTCATTTTAACAATAATAAAAATAAGTAAAGCAAACCGAATTAAATAAAGTAAAACAAGTAACTAATTTTTTTGTGTTTTTGATATAAAGAGAGCAAACAAGACAGAAAATAAAATGAAGCAAGACAATAAACAAAGTAAAGAGAATGGGTGTGAGAGACTCCCCTAGCAGCGTGTCTTGATCTCCCCGGCAACGGCGCCAGAAAAGTAGCTGCTTGCGCGTGGCGGGGCCTGCAACGGCGCCAGAAAAGTAGCTTCTTGTGACGGTAAAGCACACGTCCGTTGGGAACCCCAAGAGGAAAGTATGATGCGTATAGCAGCGAGTTTTCCCTCAATAAGAAACCAAAGTTATCGAACCAGTAGGAGATGAAGGCCACGTGAAGGTTGTTGGTGAAGGAGTGTAGTGCGGCGCAACACCAGGGATTCCGGCGCCAACGTGGAACCTGCACAACACAATCAAGATACTTTGCCCCAACTTAACAAGTGAGGTTGTCAATCTCACCGGCTTGCTGAAAACAAAGGATTAAACGTATGGTGTGGAGAATGATGTTTGCTTGCAAAGAAAAACGAGAGAACAATGATTGCGGTAGGTTGTATTTCGGATGTAAAAGAATGGACCGGGGTCCACAGTTCACTAGTGGTGTCTCTCCAATAAGATAAATAACATGTTGGGTGAACAAATTACAGTTGGGCAATTGACAAATAGAGAGGGCATAACAATGCAAATACATATCATGATGACTACTATGAGATTTACTTAGGGCATTACGACAAAGAACATAGACCGCTATCCAGCATGCATGTATGCCTAAAAAGTCCACCTTCGGGTTAGCATCCGCACCCCTTCCAGTATTAAGTTGCAAACAACAGACAATTCACTAGTAGGAAAAGCCTCATCAGTGGCGCACGAAAATTTGATTCTGTGGCGCACGGGTGGTGCGCCACAGAAACGTCGCCACAAAAATAAGCTTTCTGTGGCGCACCTGATCGTGCGCCACAAAAATAAGGTTTCGTGGCGCACTTGTTCTTAGGTGCGCCACGTGAAAAGGGTGCGCCACGAAATTGCTTCTTAGTGCGCCACAGAATTTGCTTGTATTATACACGATTTTGTGCTGCACTGGTATACATATACGGTTTATACACAGCAATACGGATACACAATACGGATACACGAGGTTATATACAGCAACATTCAGATATAATATAAATATCATGTACATTGCACAGATATAACATAGACATCATCATCACATTACTTAGAGCCCGATCGAGATACATATATAGTGGCAAGTGTCAAATGTTTTGCATACAACTCTTAATTCATACAAAATTCACAATTTCGAGATACAAAGTAGTCTTCATCCGGTTCCTCCTTTGCTCCGTCATCTCTACCCACCAGGCTCGCTTGCATCGGGGTCCTTCCATCCAGTTCCTACTATGATGAAAATGGAAGAAAGTGAGACCAACAAGTATCCGATGCACAAGAGAAATGGAATAAATGCCTCATACATTGTTGGTCAACACAAATATTAACATTCGGGGACTGGTGTAAGTGAGACCAAGTCCGATGCACAAGAGATTGATATTTGTGCTATCTTACCGGGCTCACTTACGCCGCCCCGAGTGTACGGTGACCAAACATTTTAATCATCGGCATTTTGAAAATGTCAAAGCAAATGGAATGACAAAATGGAATAAGTGCCTCATACATTGTTGGTCAACACAAATATTAACATTTAGGGATGGCGTCGGTGAGACCAAGTCCGATGCACAAGAGATTGATATTTGTGCTATCTTACCGAGGCTCACTTACGCCACCCCCAAGTGTACGGTGACCAAACATTTTAATCATCGGCATTTTGAAAATCTCAAAGCAAATGGAATGACAAAATGGAATAAGTGCCTCATACATTGTTGGTCAACACAAATATTAACATTTAGGGATGGGGTAAGCGAGGCCGGGTAGGATGCACAAGAGATTGATATTTGTGCTATCTTACCGGGCTCACTTACGCCACCCCCAAGTGTACGGTGACCAAACATTTTAATCATCGGCATTTTGAAAATCTCAAAGCAAATGGAATGAAAAAATAGAATATGTGCCTCATACATTGTTGGTCAACACAAATACTTTGCGAAGGGCCCCCTTTCCCCGGTCGGCGTTCAGTCAACGGGTGCTTGACGACACAACAACGCCGATCTGCATCTCCGCGCGCAGAACCACGCCGGTCCCTCGGCTGTCCGGTGAACGAGTCCTTGATGCAAAGACCGTGCCGGCCTGCCCAGCATTATGCCGGGCCGTGTTGCCGCGCTTCAAGCCGTGTGTCCCGCGCCTGCACTCTGTTCGCCTTCTTGCCCGGTGAACCAATAGGCTGATCGTTGGAATAAGGAAACCGATGACAGCCGGTCGCAAGATTAAATTGCGATCGGCCGTCATCGGCTTCCTTATTCCAACGATTAGTCTATTCGTTCACCGGCAAGAAGGCGAAGAGGCAGGCGCATGATCGACACGGCCGAAGCGCGACAACGTGGGTCGGCATGATGCTAGGGAGGCCGGCACCGTCTTGGCATTAAGGACTCGTTCACGTACCGGACGGCGAGAGAAGAAAAGTGGTGCTGCGCCGGAGAGGCATGTCGGCGTTGTTGTCTCATCAAGGACTCGTTCACGGAACGGCGGCCAGGGAAAGGGGGGCTCGTCTACAAAGTATATTGCGGCGTATAGGTGACCAAACATTCTAATCATCGGCACTAAAATGGAAGAAAGGCCAATGCAATTAAGAAGTAGCTAGTATGAACTAAATGGAATGCCTCATACTTTGTTGGTCGAAACAAATATGAACATCCCGGGATGGCGTTAGTGAGGCCAGGTAGGATGCACAAGAGATTGATATTTGTGCCATCACACCGGGCTCACTAGCGACACCCCGGAGTGTACAGATTGACCGAACATTCTAATCATCGGCACTAAAATGGAAGAAAGAGCCAAGTGGTATCAACTAAATGGAATGCCTCATACTTTGTTGGTCGAAACAAATATTAACATCCAGAGATGGAGTAAGTGAGGCCAGGTAGGATGCACAAGATATTGATATTTGTGCCATCACACCAAGCCTCACTTGCTCCACCCCGAGTGTACGAGTGATCGACCAACCATCTAATCATCGACAAGTAAATCACTTGGGGTAATGTTAAAATGTTTGTCTCCATATTTGGGAGACATTTTTAATATTGGAGTCTAGCTAATGGAAATCAAGAACTAGTCTTGATCTCCAAATGGTGATTAGAGGGAATTTATTCATCTTAAGCAACATTAGGGACAAATGGGATCATGCAAGGGACTTGGGTCATTTGGATCATAAGGCATCAATTAAGGAGGCAACCGGGGACAAAGGGAAACATTTGATGATCCATTATCATAGGCAACAAAGCGAGCAACTTTTTCCCCTCTAATCTAGCTAGAGTCCTTAAAAGAAATCCATCATAAGCATGGTCAAATACACATATATAGCATTTGGAGAGCAAACAAGCAGTAGCCATATCACTCAATCCAATAATATAGTAATTTGGATCATAAGGCATCAATTAAGGAGGCAACCAGGGACAAATTAAGGGAAACATTTGATGATCCGAGTAAGTGCATGACACTTTGAGCTACCCAAGAATAAAGGCCAACAAGTGGATGAACATCTGCTCAACCATTTCTTGCACTAGAGGAAAAGTAACCAACATTGAAACTTGAATAGTCAAGTGACACTACAAGCAGCTCACACACACATGCAAACACATGTGTTGACAGTAAGTAATGGATATCAAGAACTAGTCTTGATCTCCAAATGGTGATTAGAGGGAATTTATTCATCTTAATTAAGCAACATTAGGGACAAATGGGATCATGCAAGGGACTTGGATCATTTGGATCATAAGGCATCAATTAAGGAGGCAACCAGGGACAAAGGGAAACATTTGATGATCCATTATCATAGGGAACATAAGTCAAGATGCACAAACACACATAGCATGCATGGAGCGAGATGCTCCAAAGGGATTATTCATCACTTGGTATATAGACCAAGTGATGCTGGCAAAAGAGAGGCCAATCAAGAACCGAGTAAATCCAGTAAGTGATAGATATGCCTAAACAAGCAACAACACATAGCATATCCCGACTAACCGGATGAGACAAGTCTTGGTAGCCAACTGAATCACCTAGCACCACCTAGCCTTTTAAAACCATCGAAAGCAGTCCTTTTTCTTCAAAGGATACCACGGTGGCATTCATTTACATGATCCCCTACTGTGGATATCTCTATTTTCATCAAAGCCAACAAGAAATAGATCATAAGGAATCAATTAAGGAGGAAACCAGGGACAAAGGCATCAATTGGGGTAATGTTAAAATGTTTGTCTCCATATTTGGGAGAAATTTTTAATATTGGAGTCTAGCTAATGGAAATCAAGAACTAGTCTTGATCTCCAAATGGTGATTAGAGGGAATTTATTCATCTTAAGCAACATTAGGGATAAATGGGATCATGCAAGACTTGGGTCATTTGGATCATAAGGCATCAATTAAGGAGGCAACCAGAGACAAAGGGAAACATTTGATGATCCATTATCATAGGCAACAAAGCAGCAACTTTTCCCCTCTAATCTAGCTAGAGTCCTTAAAAGAAATCCATCATAAGCATGGTCAAATACACATATATAGCATGGGGCGAGATGCTCCAAAGGGATTATATATTCATCACTTGGTAATTTGGAGAGCAAACAAGCAAGTAGCCATAACACTCAATCCAATAATATAGTAATTTGGATCATAGGGCATCAATTAAGGAGGCAACCAGGATACCACGAGTAGCATAGTAGCATACCATAAGCTCACAAGAATCCATCATTTTCTTCACAAGGATACCACAGTAGCATACCATAGTAGCATTTCATGCATTTAAATGAACCAAGTAGCATCAAAACCAACCAAATGTCCAACTAGCAAGCAATACCAAGTGAGCAAGTCTGCATTACCTTGTACAGGTTCGGACAAGGATTTATAGAACAAGTACGAGAGGCAGAGGCGAGAGGCATAGACAATTTCTATAAGCATATAGAACACTCCAATTTCTATAAGCATAGACAATTTCATTGTCACATCTTTCTATAAGCATCACTAGCAGCAGCATCAATGCATATGAACACCATATACAGGTACGGTTCAGAACAATTTCATTGTCACATTGTACAGGTTCGAACAACATATAGAACACTCCAATAAGCATCACTAGCAAGCAGCAGCAATGCATATGAACACCATATGAAGCAAAACGATTAGGGGCAATGCATCCAGGAGCAACAGCAGCAATACATCCAGAGCGAGCATTTCGTCGAGCACGTTGTGCTCGCGCGGGGAGGAAGAGGGAGGGGAGGGGAGGAAGAGGGAGGGAGCTCACCGACGACAACAACGGTTGTGGAGGAGCTCACCGACGACGACGGCAAGGGTGGAGGTCGCGGCGGCTCCTCCACCTTGACGCGACGGCGGCCCCTCCTCGCGGCGGCCCCTCCTCGCCGTAGCGGCAGCTTGTGCTGCAGGTGGCGGGGATGGGAGGAGCGTGGCGGCAGGCGGCCCTCGCGTAGGAAGGCGGCGGCGATGGCGACGGCGATGGCGCCGACCATGGCGGCGCGCGGTGAGGAGAGGGGAGAGGGGAGAGGCGCGCGGTACGGATCGGAGGTGAACAGGCGTGGGCGGGGAGGGCACGGGATGATATAGCTAAGTTCCCTTAGTTCCGTGGCGCACCGGAACAAGTGCGCCACGGAATCAACTACTTATGTGGCGCACCAAAGCAAGTGCGCCACGGAAACAGTAATTTACGTGGCGCAGCGCACCGGGTGCGCCACGGAAATACGTACACCGATAATTGGGGGTGACAGGTTGTGGGGCCCGCCAAGTTTTTGTGGCGCATGGTCGAGCTGCTGCGCCACAAAATTAAGCTATTTACGTGGCGCACCGAGCTTTGTGCGCCACAAAATAAGTTTACGTGGCGCACTCAAAACGGTGCGCCACGTAACTAAGCTTCGCCTATAAGGGTTTTCCTACTAGTGATTGCATT
>NC_061508.1:158260300-158332937 GCF_022539505.1 Lolium rigidum
AGTTATTTTTGACCCCTAATTTCTGGCTATTTGCCTTTTCTTTTGATCTCCTGCCCCCTTTGAAACGATGAGGACGCTGGTTGCAGGTCGGTCCCACATGTCATCCTCTGTGAACAATAAAAGTTTCATTTGATGGATTTATTTTGAACCCCTAATTAATTTCTGGATATTTCCTTTTTTTTCCTTTGATCCCGCCTTGGAATCGTTGAGGATGCTGCTGCCTCATGGGTCCCGCATGTCATCCTCTCAGAACGGTAAATGTTTCTTTTCTTGGATTTTGTTTACCAAATGATTTTTGGCTTATATTTTATTTCGATCTCCTGCCGCCTTTAAAACGTTGAGGACGCTGGCGGCTCACGGGTCCCACATGTCAGCCTCTATGAACAATAAACGTTGAGGATGCTGCTGCCTCATGGGTCCCGCATGTCATCCTCTTCGAACGAAATGTTTCTTTTCTTGGATTTTTTACCAACATATTTTTGGTTTATTTTTTCTTTCCATCCCCTGCCGCCTTTAAAACGTTGACGACGCTGCTGGCTCATGGGTCCCCGATGTCAGCCTCCCCGTACAAGAAACATGTGATATCTTGATTATTTTGTAGACAATAAACAGTGTATTGCGCTCTGAGCTATTTCAAACGGATAAATTAAATCTTTATTTTTACATAAACAAACTTATATGTTGAATCTCCTTGTTTTTTTTCTTTTTGCGAAGCATAGGACTTTCCTGTTTTTTTAGACAATTCCGAACTTTCCTGTTTTGGAGTGGGCTGAAATTGTACGAGTCAAAAGGCCAAGCAGGATAGTTCGAAGGCCCAGATGTCCAGATGCAGCCCAATTGAATCCTTTCTTCTTGGATTTTTTTCACCCCCTGATTTCTGGCTACTTCATTTTCCTTTTTCTTTTGGTCCTATGTCGCCTTGGAAACGTTGAGACCGTTGCTGCAAAATGGGACCCGCATGTCATTGTTATCACCAGAATTTGACCGAGTCAGAGGTGGGCCGCGATCAAGATGGGCTTGAAGATTATATACGGAAGAAATACGTGAATCGGCCTTATATGCAAAGTTTGGGCTAGTTTGCCTTTGTATCTGTAACATAGTAGATTGCGTGTCGGTTAGTTAGAGTTTGCCTCGTACACGGTTGGGATTATTCCCACGTTAGAAAGTCTACGGACTATAAATATGTATCTAGGGTTTATGAAATAAACAACAACCAACGTTCAACACAAATCAATCTCGGCGCATCGGCCAACTCCTTCGTCTCGAGGGTTTCTCCTGGTAAGCACCATGCTGCCTAGATCGCATCTTGCGATCTAGGCAGCATAAGCTTATTTCGTTGTTCATGCGTTGCTCGTACTGAAGCCTTTTTGATGGCGAGCAACGTAGTTATCTTAGATGTGTTAGGGTTAGCATTGTTCTTCGTATCATATGCTGTCGTAGTGCAACCCTTATACATCTAGCCGCCCTTACACCTATCTTAGGTGTAGGGGCGACACCCCGCTTGATCATTGTTTAGTAGATCCGATCCGTTACGGTTGCTCCTTGTTCTTCAAGGATTAGTTTAATATCCGCATCGTTAGGCCTTACAAAGGGTTGGAGGATCCGGCGGCGTGTAGGGTGTCGTTTGCTAGCCCTAGACGGGACGTTCCGAGGATCAACCTCGTGTTGGTTTTTAGGCCCTGTCTAGGATCGACTTACGATCACCGTACGCGAGCGCGAGGCCCAATCACGAGTAGGATGTTCCGATTATGCGGTGAAAACCCCAAATCGTAGTAGATCGCTTTAGCTTTCTCTTGATCAAGCAGGACCACCATCTGATCGTACACCTCGTACGCATCATGGGTGGATCGGCTCTTTGAGCCGATTCACAGGATAACCTGAGAGCCGATCGAGGCTCGTATTTAATGTTTACGTGTATGCCATGCAGGAAACTAAGCGAGGCATCATCCAACACCTTCCCGACCAGGTATAGGTCAGGTGGCATGCCCTGCATCAGCATCGGACGTGTGCGCGGAAGGCTTTGCGGGCCGTCGCTCCGAGGGACCGGGGCCAGCCGCAGCCCCGAGTTGTTCCCGGCTCTACGGTGTTGCCCGTCGCTGCCCGCCGGTGGGTTTCTGACCGCAACACATTCTCGGCACGCCCGGTGGGACAATCTTCGACATCCACCGCATCGCCATCTACATCCGAGATGGCGGAAGGCACTCCGGTCAAGTACGAGGATCCGACCGACGAGCTCAAGAAGAAGCATGACGAGATCAAGGCGGTCCTCGAAGCCGACCTCATCGGCTCTTTCCACGGAACCCGCTCCCATGGCATCGGGTGGAAGGGGTTCTCACCTGAAGGCGCGCTCGATGGAGTGGACCTGTCCTCCCCGTCGAAGAACGCACCAGGTCGCTGCGTCAGGAGATCAACTTCATGGTGGCTCATTCGCTGCACCGCCATTCTGGGAGCCTGGTGAACACTTTGGAGCGTGTCGCTCTTCGCGTGATCCAGGGAATCATGAGCCATCAGTACTCTCCGTCAGGACCGACTCTGGGGACTTACCAAGGAGAGATGCCACTCCAGTCCCGTCAAACGCTGCCGTTCGCGTTGGCAGCACCAGAAGTGCCGAATTCATCGGCATCCGCCGTTAACATGGTGGAGCGCACTTACCCCGGAGGGTGCCGGCCAAGAGTCTCGTTCAACATCAACATGATAGGGCTCGGGCACCACTCTGGTAAGGACGGAGATGAGGGCAGCTGCTCTCATAGCAAAGACACAGAGGAAGCCGCTCCACGCGATCGGCTCCGCCACGACGGCAAGCGCTACGTCACAGAGGGAGAAGTGAGGAACGTAAGATATCAGCGACCTCTCTCTGATCACCTCCTCAACAAGTATGTGGGTCAATACGACCAACGCCGGCGATACAACGACGATGATGAAAGAGATCGTCTGGCTAGGGACGACAGGAGACGTCGTCGGCATGATCACGACGAGGAGCGATATGAGCGCCACGCCAAGGAAAAGTCGGGGGAGCAAGACGGCGTGGATAGGCACTGGAATTGCCCCTTCTTCAGACACTGCTGGGATTCAGGAATGAGCCGATTGCCTACAATCGGCAACTGCCCAGAATGCAAACAAAAGAAGAAGGATGCAACTAACGTGTTTGTGTTCAAGCGTCTAGGGCCTCTCCCGCCTCGTAACAAGCATGCTGAGTCCACTCGGGTGGAAGATCTCGAGGAACTAGAGGATGATGATGAAGAAGAAGACAAGTATCATCGGCCAAGGTGGTGCCCTAATGGGCTCAGCCGTTCCCAAAAGCGTAGGGTTCAGCGATTGCGCGGCTTGGAGGAAGCCGAAAGGTTATACCTGCACACGCTAAGGAAGGCGCGACCTGATCTGGCCGCAAAGATCCAGCGAACCCTGGATGAAGAGGGTCGACCACGAAAAATGGAGTGGCGTCCCAGACAAAAGAAAGCCGATGCTGAGACATCGGCTGGCACAAATATGGTCTTCATCCTTCCAACGGAGTTTAGTGCTCCAGGATTAGACGAAGCACCTGTGGCACAACTTGACTGCGGCCCGCGGCCGGTCATCTTCGAGAAGCCACGAGAAAGAAGCTACAGGCATCTGAAGGCCCTGTACTTGCGAGGTTACATCAATGGGCAGCCTGTCAACAAGATGTTGGTGGACACCGGAGTGGCAGTTAACATTATGCCATACTCCATGCTACTTCGGTTGGGACGCTCTAGCTCGGATCTGATCAAGACCAATGTGACACTGAGCGATTTCAACGGCCAAGCATCTGACGCACAAGGTGTTCTGAACGTGGATCTGACCGTAGGAAAGAAACCCGTCCCTACGACGTTCTTTATCGCAGCAAGAGCTCCTATGCTGTCCTACTAGGGAGAGATTGGATCCACGCCAACTGTTGCATTCCATCCACGATGCACCAATGCCTAATACAGTGGGATGGAGATGAAGTAGAAGTCGTCCACGCAGATGATTCAGCCGAGATTTCAACGGCTGGCATGGACGTTTGGGAGACATCAGGCCAAGAGCCACTCTCAGGCATCAATTTGAACGACTGCGAGCACATCAACGTGACGAAGAACGGGGTTAGGCTGGTTTTATCCACCGGCCTGACCGTGTAACAAGAGCAACATCGATGGACAAATGTGGCGATGCCGATCCAAGTGATCGGCCCCAAGGATTCATGGAGGAACATTGCAAAAACCTTCATCGAGCAAGCAACGTGGAGGCCGATTCCAGCAATCGGCCAAAATTATCCTCACCATACATTCTGCCTGGGTTCAGCATTTGATCCAACAGAGAAAAAAAGAAAATTTCGCAGGCCACGCGGAGAAGTGGAAGAGGCAAGGCATCGTGATGAAGGATACTGCAGCAGTTCTGCTCTGCCACGACATGACCCGACGAAGGAAAAGCGTAATGATTTTGGAAATGTCATTTCCAAAACCAGGGGGGCATGTGTTATCACCAGAATTTGACCGAGTCAGAGGTGGGCCGCGATCAAGATGGGCTTGAAGATTATATACGGAAGAAATACGTCAATCGGCCTTATATGCAAAGTTTGGGCTAGTTTGCCTTTGTATCTATAACATAGTAGATTGCGTGTCGGTTAGTTAGAGTTTGCCTCGTACACGGTTGGGATTATTCCCATGTTAGAAAGTCTACGGATTATAAATATGTATCTAGGGTTTATGAAATAAACAACAACCAACGTTCAACACAAATCAATCTCGGCGCATCGCCAACTCCTTCGTCTCGAGGGTTTCTCCTGGTAAGCACCATGCTGCCTAGATCGCATCTTGCGATCTAGGCAGCATAAGCTTATTTCGTTGTTCATGCGTTGCTCGTATCGAAGCCTTTTTGATGGCGAGCAACGTAGTTATCTTAGATGTGTTAGGGTTAGCATTGTTCTTCGTATCATATGCTCGTCGTAGTGCAACCCTTATACATCTAGCCGCCCTTACACCTATCTTAGGTGTAGGGGCGGCACCCCGCTTGATCATTGTTTAGTAGATCCGATCCGTTACGGTTGCTCCTTGTTCTTCAAGGATTAGTTTAATATCTGCATCGTTAGGCCTTACAAAGGGTTGGAGGATCCAGCGGCGTGTAGGGTGTCGTTTGCTAGCCCTAAACAGGACGTTCCGAGGATCAACCTCGTGTTCGTTTTTAGGCCCTGTCTAGGATCAGCTTACGATCACCGTACGCGAGCGCGAGGCCCAATCACGAGTAGGATGTTCCGATTATGCGGTGAAAACCCCAAATCGTAGTAGATCGCTTTAGCTTTCTCTTGATCAAGCAGGACCACCATCTGATCGTACACCTCGTACGCATCATGGGTGGATTGGCTCTTTGAGCCGATTCACAGGATAACCTGAGAGCCGATCGAGGCTCGTATTTAATGTTTACGTGTATGCCATGCAGGAAACTAAGCGAGGCATCATCCAACACCTTCCTGACCAGGTATAGGTCAGGTGGCACGCCCTTGCATCAGCATCGGACGTGTGCGCAGAAGGCTTTGCGGGCCGTCGCTCTGAGGGACCAGGGCCAGCCGCAGCCCTGAGTTGTTCTCGGCTCTACGGTGTTGCCCGTCGCTGCCCGCCGGTGGGTTTCTGACCGCAACAGTCATCCTCTATGTACAATAAAATTTCTTTTCTTGGATTATTTTTGGCTCCTTATATTTGGTCACTTGCCTTTTTCTTTCGATCCCGTGCAGCCTCTCAAACGGTGATACCGCTGCTGCTAAATGGGACCCGCATGTCATCCTCTATGTACACTCAAGTTTCTTTTCTTGAATTATTTTTGGCTCCCGATATTTGGTCACTTGCCTTTTTCTTTCGATCTCATGCCACGTTTGAAACGTTGAGGAACCTGCTGGCTCATGGGACCCGCATGTCATCCTCTATGTGCTATAAAAGTTTATTTTCTTGGGTTTTTTTTCACCCTCCGATTTTTGGCTATTTCCTTTTCCTTTTGATCCCCTGCCGCCTTGGAAACGTTGAGTAAGCTGCCGACTCATGGGACCCGCATGTCATCCTCTATGTACAATCAACTTTCTTTTTCTTTTGATCTCAAGCCGCATTTGAAACGTTGAGACCGCTCGCTGCTAATTGGGACCCGCATGTCATCCTCTATGTACAATAAAGTTTCTTTTCTTGGATTATCTTTGGCTCCTGATATTTTGCCACTTGCCTTTTTCTTTCGATCTCATGCCGCCTTTGAAATGTTGAGTAAGCTGCTGGCTCATGGGTCCCGCATGTCATCCTCTACGAACAATAAAAGTTTCCTTTCTTGGAGTTATTTTTGACCCCTAATTTTTGGCTATTTGCCTTTTTCTTTTGATATCCTGCCCCCTTTGAAACGATGAGGACGCTCGTTGGCAGGTCGGTCCCACATGTCATCCTCTCGTGAACAATAAAAGTTTCCTTTGATGGATTTATTTTGAACCCCTAATTAATTTCGGGATATTTCCTTTTTTTCCTTTGATCCCCTGCCGCCTTGGAATCGTTGAGGATGCTGCTGCCTCATGGGTCCCGCATGTCATCCTCTCAGAACGGTAAATGTTTCTTTTCTTGGATTTGTTTACCAAATGATTTTTGGCTAATTTTTTCTTTCGATCTCCTGCCGCCTTTAAAACGTTGAGGACGCTGCTGGCTCACGGGTCCCACATGTCAGCCTCTATGAACAATAAACGCTGAGGATGCTGCTGCCTCATGGGTCCCGCATGTCATCCTCTTAGAACGAAAATGTTTCTTTTCTTGGATTTTGTACCAACATATTTTTGGTTTATTTTTTCTTTCCATCCCCTGCCGCCTTTAAAACGTTGACGACGCTGCTGGCTCATGGGTCCCCGATGTCAGCCTCCCCGTACAAGAAACATATGATATCTTGATTATTTTTCAGACAATAAACTGTGTATTGCGCTCTGAGCTATTTCAAACGGATAATTAAATCTTTATTTTTACATAAACAAACTTATATGTTGAATCTCCTTGTTTTTTTGTCTTTGCGAAGCATAGGACTTTCCTGTTTTTTTAGAAAATTCGGAACTTTCCTGTTTTGGAGTGGGCTGAAATTGTACGAGTCAAAAGGCCAAGCAGGATAGTTCGAAGGCCCAGATGTCCAGATACAGCCCAATTGAAATCTTTCTTCTTGGATTTTTTTCACCCCCTGATTTCTGGCTACTTCATTTTTCTTTTGGTCCTGTGCCGCCTTGGAAACGTTGAGACCGCTGCTGCAAAATGGGACCCGCATGTCATCCTCTACGTACAATAAAATTTCTTTTCTTGGATTATTTTTGGCTCCTGATATTTGGTCACTTGCCTTTTTCTTTCGATCCCGTGCAGCCTCTCAAACGGTGATACCGCTGTCTGCTAAATGGGACCCGCATGTCATCCTCTATGTACACTCAAGTTTCTTTTCTTGAATTATTTTTGGCTCCTGATATTTGGTCACTTGCCTTTTTCTTTCGATCTCATGCCACGTTTGAAACGTTGAGGAACCTGCGGGATCATGGGACCCGCATGTCATCCTCTACGTACTATAAAACTTTCTTTTCTTGAATTATTTTTGGCTCCTCATATTTGGTCACTTGCCTTTTTCTTTCGATCTCATGCCACGTTTGAAACGTTGAGGAACCTGCTAGCTCATGGGACCCGCATGTCATCCTCTATGTACTATAAAAGTTCATTTTCTTTGTTTTTTTTCACCCTCTGATTTTTGGCTATTTCCTTTTTTCTTTTGATCCCCTGCCGCCTTGGAAACGTTGAGTAAGCTGCTAGCTCATGGGACCCGCATGTCATCCTCTATGTCCATCAACTTTATTTTCTTGGATTTTTTTGACCCCCTCATTTCTGGCTACTTTCTTTTTCTTTTGATCTCAAGCCGCATTTGAAACGTTGGGACCGCTGCTGCAAAATGGGACCCGCATGTCATCCTCTATGTAAATAAAGTTTCTTTTCTTGGATTATCTTTGGCTCCCGATATTTTGTCACTTGCCTTTTTCTTTCGATCTCATGCCGCCTTTGAAACTTTAAGTAAGCTGCTGGCTCATGGGTCCCGCATGTCATCCTCTACGAACAATAAAAGTTTCCTTTCTTGGAGTTATTTTTTACCCCTAATTTCTGGCTACTTGCCTTTTTCTTTTGATCTCATGCCCCCTTTGAAACGATGAGAACGCTGTTGGCAGGTCGGTCCCACATGTCATCCTCTATGAACAATAAAACTTTCCTTTGATGGATTTATTTTGAACCCCTAATTAATTTATGGATATTTCCTTTTTTTCTTTTGATCCCCTGCAGCCTTGGAATCGTTGAGGATGCTGCTGCCTCATGGGTCCCGCATGTCATCCTCTCAGAACGGTAAATGTTTATTTTCTTGGACTTTGAATACCAAATGATTTTTGGCTTATTTTTTCTTTCGATCTCCTGCCGCCTTTAAAACGTTGAGGACGCTGCTGGCTCACAGGTCCCACATGTCAGCCTCTAACATTAAACGCTGAGGATGCTGCTGCCTCATGGGTCCCGCATGTTATCCTCTCAGAACGAAAATGTTTCTTTTCTTGGATTTTGTACCAACAGATTTTTGGTTTATTTTTTCTTTCCATCCCTGCCGCCTTTAAAACGTTGACGACGCTCGTCGGCGCATGGGTCCCCGATGTCGACCTCCCCGTATTAAGAAACATGTGATATCTTGATTATTTTGCAGACAATAAACAGTGTATTTTGCTCTGAGCTATTGCAAAGGGATAAATTAAATCTTTATTTTTACATAAACAAACTTATATGTTGAATCTCCTTGTTTTTTTTTGCGAGGCATAGGACTTTCCTGTTTTGGAATGGGCTGAAATTGTACGAATCAAAAGGCGTCCAGCGGGATAGTTTGAAGGCCCAGATGGCCAGAAACAGCCCAATTGAAATATTCCTTTTCTTGGATTTTTTGACACCCTTATTTCTGGCTACTTCCTTTTTCTTTTGGTCATGTGCCGCCTTGGAAACATTGAGACCGCGGCTGCAAAATGGGACCCGCATGTCATCCTCTATGTACAATAGAAGTTTCTTTTCTTGGATTATTTTTGGCTCCTGATATTTGGCACTTGTCTTTTTCTTTCGATCTAATGCCGACTTTGAAACCTTCGGACCGGTGCTTGCAAAATGGGACCCGCATGTCATTCTCTATGCACAATAAAGTTTCTTTCCTTAGATTATTTTTGGCTCCTGATATTTGGTCACTTTCCTTTTCCTTTCGATCTCATGCCGCCTTAGAAACGTTGAGGAAGCTGCTGGCTCATGGGTCCCGCATGTCATACTCTATGAACAATAAAAGTGTCCTAAATTGGATTTATTTTTTACCCCTAATTTCTGGCTATTTGCCGTTTTCTTTTGATCCCCTGCCCCCTTTGAAACGATGAGGACGCTACTGGCAGGTCGGTCCCACATCCTCTATGAACAATAAAAGTTTCCTATGATGGATTTATTTTTTACCCCTAATTTCTGGATATTTCCTTTTTTTCTTTTGATCCCCTGCAGCCTTGGAATCGTTGAGGATGCTGCTGCCTCATGGGTCCCGCATGTCAGCCTCTCAGAACGGTAAATGTTTCTTTTCTTGGATTTTTTTACCAACTGATTTTTGGCCTTTGTCTTTCGATCTCCTGCCGCCTTTAACACGTTGGGGACGCTGCCGGCTCAGGGGTCCCACATGTCAGCCTCTATGAACAATAAACCTTTACTTTGTTTGATTTATTATTGACCCATAATTTCTTGGTATTTGCCTTTTTCTTTCGATCTCATGCCGCCTCTGAAACGTTGAGACGCTGCTGGCTCTTGGGTCCCTGTCAGCCTCTATGAACAGTAAAAGTTTCCTTTGTTTGATTTATTTTTGACCCTAATTACTGGCTATTTGCCTTTTTTTACCCCCTGCCGTCTTTGAAACTAAGAGGACGCTGCTGGCCCATGGGTCCCACATCTCAGCCTCTCTGAACGATAAACCTTTCCTTTCTTTTTTTTCGATCCAGTGCCGCCTTGGAAACGGTGAGACCGCTCCTGCAAAACGGGACCCATATGTCATCCTCTATGTACAATAAAAGTTTCTTTCCTTGGATTATTTTTGGCACCTGATATATGGTCACTTGCCTTTTTTCCGATCCCCTGCCGCCTTTGAAACGTTGAGGACGCTGCTGGCTCGTGGGTCCCACATGTCAGCCTCTATGAACAATAAACATTTCATTTCTTGGATTTATTTTTGACCGCTGATTTCTGGCAACTTTGCTTTTTCTTTCGATCCCCTGCCGCCTTTGTTAAAGTTGAGGACGCTGCTGCAAAATGCGTCCCACATGTCAGCTTCTATGTACGATAATTGTTTCCTTTCTTGGATTTTTTTCCACGGCTGGTCGATGGGTCCACGATGTCAGCCTCTATGTACAAGAAATATGTGATTTCTCGATATGTTTTAACCCGAGATATGTAGGATACTTTCTTTTTTCGATCCCTTCTGTTTGTCTTTACCTTCAAATGTTGAGGGACGCTACTGGCAAATGGGTCCTGCTCTAGCATTCTCAACTGAAGGAAAAACTGAAATATTGCCTATTCATTTGTTTTTCGTACTCCATGCACCTAATCCATACTAATTGTTGATCCAGGTTTTAGTTCAACTTAATTAGTTCAAATTTGATCTACGAGGAAGTATGTAATATATTTTGGGTTCACAACACTACACTTGTTAACAACAATCTGATGAAGAGGTTTGTCATTTTTTAAAACTACAAATACACTCAAAGATCTTGCAAACTGATAGAATAAATCTTGGAACTTTAAATAATTTATGAAAATTTTGAAATCGACTATATGAATATATCAAAATATAGATCCCATGTAGATGCGCATATTTAAAAAGAATCATAATCATAATTGATACGAAATAAAAATAACTTTATATGTAGAATCTCGGTTTCTTGAGGGCCAATCATAGGATCTCCGTGTTTAAATTAGGAAGGGCCCCAATGGCATGAGTCGGAGGCCCATTAAATGTTTTTGGATTGTTATCGGCGAAGTAAGCGGCTGACAGGCAATCACCATGTACATGGCCGGCGGCAGCCCAAAAGTACAAACAATTGGCCCATGCAGGGAAGGTAGCACTTTTTTTATTGGGAAGGTTGTCTGGGCTAACCCCCAAAAAAAAGTGGTGCTACATGGGGTAGCACTTGAACCCGGAATGAGACCATGAACGGTACATATGCTACATGCTACAGTACTTAGTTCTTAGCTATCTATTTTCGATCCAACGTCCAAATCTACAAGTCAACCAACTGTTCATCCGTAGCTTGCTGATGTCAAGGCACTCGGATCCTGGACGCTTGAACCCATGATCGTTACTGAGGGTTGCCTATTTGCACATAATATGTTTTGTCAGCGGGCACTTCACTAGTTTGTGCAAAACATATCCAGCGCAGGATTCGAAAAAACATCACGTTTTTTTCTTTACGGAAACAACAGAACATCTCATGTTCATCACAATCCAGCCAACATAAGCACATAATAATTAATAGTACAACTAGAGAGCTGTACATATAAATAAGGTTTGTCAAGCTTCATGCACTAGCCAACGCAACCAAAAGTCGAACTGATGGAAAGGGCTAGGCAATCCACTTATACATCTCAACACCCCTCCTCACGTGTGACCGGAAGAAGGGAAGAGGTCAACACAAGGAGACTCTCAAGAGGCATATACGTGGACTCCGAGGAGGGCAACGGAGGGCAGCACCAATTTTTAGGATAAATTACGAAAGCCAGGTCTCGAACTCGAGACCCTGGGCTCTGATACCATGCCAAGCTTCATACACAAGCCAACACAACCAAAAGTCCGAACTAATGGAAAGGGCTAGGCAATCCACTTATACATATCAACACCCCCCTCACATGTGACCACAATCCAGTAATGGTACCATCATGTTCACCACAATGCATCATTATACTATTATAGACCAGCTCTCTCTACAGAACATTTGTAAGACAACTTAATACAGCTGTGATTCATTTTGTTGCCCCAGCGATGGGTGATAACCTGAACACCATATAACCTTCTCACAGCAATTGTAACCAAATATGAGCACCTGCAATGATTTGGTGTCAATCTTCTTGAAGGTCAGGAGGTATCCTACCTTCAAGTCATGTGCTTTGACAAACTCTGGCCATCCTGCGTCCATTAAAACATTGCCATCTTGTTGCTTCAGGTCCACAATCCAGGTGCATGCAGTGGACATCTTCAGGTTGATGGACTCCGGACACCCACCGTAAAACCAGGGTAGAACACGGTCGGGGATGGTAATCACCTCTAACTCCGATGTACATAGTACCTTGCAGAGGCTGTCAGCGGTATTCTCCTCATCGATGCGCCTAAACACCTTGCACACTGGGGCTGGCTCTACAGATGTCTCCTTCCATGATAAGCTCTCTCCAAGCTTGAGCTTCTTGTTTGAACACTCCCAAAAAGAGGCCTCAATTAGATAATGCCTCTAGCTTCGACCGTAATTCCAAGCAAATGCATAATCAAAGGCACCTAGCAAAGTCGGCGGATCATTGTTCTTATCGAACACACGGTCTGAACAATAAGCTTCGAATCTAGCTAGGATGATATGTACAACCTTGTATCATCAAATTATTCAGCATAGTGTATCATTGTATCGCGAAGCCAAATCGATATAAATAGTAGCTATGAGAATAGAAATCAAGCTAGCATGAGCCATGCATGCTTGCTGGCTAGGTCTAGCATCGAGTAATGCATCTGCAGTTCATCATCCGCCGGTACGGATCGACCAAGCAAACAAAAAAAAATCAGCGTCGGCCTAAAGAGTCCATAAGCCAGACATGCATGCTCGGTGTCCTCATATGTGATTATCGGCCGTGGATTGACCAATATCATATTTGAACGATTATTATTGCACACATTAGATCCGGTCCCAACCTAGCTAGCATGCGTGCATGTGTAGCCCGAGTCTTTACCAGAGGATTAATATATACACTGGATGAGAGAAATAGTCTATATCAAACAATGCTAAGCAACCGGCAATACAGCTTAGATATAATAAAGATGTGACCGGCAACGCTAGTGATTCGGGGGAAACATACCGCCATTGCAGCCATGGACCGAGAGAATCGGGGATGCCGCGCCGCCTTAGTGGAGTTTTTAGGTGCGACGTCGCCGCATCCGCAGAGGACGGAGTCCAAGCCGCGTAGTCCGAGCGGTGGTGGACGCCGGTGGTGTAGGGAGAGGACTCAGGGGAGATGGACGGCGAGGGATCTGGGGAGATCTGAACATGAGGGGGCTGTGAGAAACTGAGAATGATACATCAGCAAGGGAATAAATGCGCGTGTCCCCCCGGTCAAAAAAAATGCGCGTTTCTTGGAGGAACGAAGCCAGGTACGCAGGAATCCACACAGAAAACTTCACCCGGCGGGTCACTGGGCTTTATCAGTATCTGGTGGGGCCCGGACCTACATACCAGTGAGACAGGTCGTGTGGGTTATGATCCGATCAGTGTGCACACAGAAATTGCATTCAGAGCTAAGGGCCTCAGGCTACGTTGTACTATACAGTATATCCATTTATTTTGGTAAAATGAAAACGATACTCCATCTGATCCTCATTACTTGATGATAAAATGGATGTCTCTACAACTAACAGTATCTCAAAAAAAAATGGATCGGAGGGAGCATTAAGAGGTGTCAAAAAAAACTGCAAACAAACATGGATGTAAGCAGTTGAGTATTAAACCAGTGCGTAAAATACCTTTATATCTCGACCATGTAACAATGAATATGAGAAGTTTTGGGGGTTTGACCATCTGCACTTGTGTTCGCTACAATCGTTCGCTACAATCAGATCAAAAAAATTGGTCACTTTTACACTTTCTAAAATAAAATGTTGAGCTCCATGTAGCTAGGTTTGAATATGCCGACGCGCCCGATTCGCGCCCTTCGCCGGTGTGAGCCCAAAAAATGCAACTACTACTACTGTACTAGCGTATAGGGTGAGCAGGCCCTCCCATCAGTATCAGAGGAATTTGACAAGGGCTACAGGACTAGTTACATCACCAAAAAAGGTGATGCATGTCTCCTTCACATGGTCTTCTTATGTCATATACTCCCTCCGGTTCTTAGCTTAAGGCGCATAAGTTTTTTCAGTTTTTCACCGGAGCTTAAGGCGCGGGGTGAAGTTTTCCCTCTTTCTCACGAAAATGCCCCTCACATCGGTTTCCAGCGTCCTAAAAACACGGAAGCAATTGAAGTATTGACGGCATCTTCCTTCGCATCCCGCATGGTATACTCCTTGGAAAACGGTAACAAGCCTGGCTCCTCTCGTTTCCCAACCAGATTTTCCAAAATAAAGGTACTTGATTGGTTGTGCATGCCTCGTCAATTAAGGAGGGTAATTAAATGGTCGGTTCGGGGTAGAGATTTATGGGCAGACGATTGCATGCAGCAAGAAACGAAGCGACGTGGCGCAACAAATCAGCAAAATATAAGGAGGTGAAGAGATTTTGTAGGGGTAAGATTGGAATGTAGTATCGCTGCAAATTTCTTCTTAATAACAGCGCCAGAAAATATACGCCTTGTCCTTTGAGACGGAGGGAGTAGTAAGGCACTAGCAATGATCGGCGCGGCGTGTCTAACTAATATACTCCCTCTATCTCAGAGCTTAAGGCGTAAAAATAAATTCGATTTTTGATCAAAGCATAAGGCGTAGGGTGAACTCTATCCTATTTCTACCGAAGATGCCCCTCTCAGCCGTTTCTCGTTTGCTAAAAACAAGGAGACGATTGACCCAGCTATGGCATGCACACGGTATTCACGCTGAATTAACTGCTCCTCCAGTCAATCTCCTCTAAAACCGGTGCCTCATTGGTTGTATACGGTGCATGCATGAGATGGTAGTTAACGAGGAGTCTGATGCGGCTACTTTAGGGAAGAGAGAGAAATACGGAGTAAAAGGAGTGAGTTATTAGAGATTTATGAGGGGCAAGTATGGAAGCTAATTTGCACGCCAACCCTCCTTAATCCTAGCGCCAATTTATTTACACCTTAAGCTGTGAGATGGAGTAAATGTTTAGCGAGTTGTAAATATTTATGGGCTTTTCATCAGCAATGATGATGGCACAACATGAAGTGAAGTTTAGCCGTTGTAGCATGATTTTCTTTTTGAATAAATGATGCTCAAACTCACCGATTCTCAAACTGCCCTTACAACGTTAAGGGAGCTGATATTAGGCACATACCCACTTTCCCTAAGCCCTGAGACAACGCAATCAAACATCATGCTATCCGGAAGTCTGAAACAATCTCAACTGTGAAGAGATCAACATTTAATTTAACAAAACTGTCTAATCCTGATGTGTAGAGAACGAATCCGTTGCACATATTGCTGCAACTCATAAATAGATCACAACACAACTTCAGGATTATTTTTTACAGAACACAATTTTGTGATGCCATTTGTTATCACTCCTTGGTGTGTATCTTGTGCAATATCGGTTAAATTGCTAGGCCATCTACTAATACTGATGGTTCATGTCTCCAGTTGTGAAAGTAAGAGTTCATATACTTAGCCAAATGCTCAGCTAGCTACCCCATGTAGGAAGCTGACCGTGTGAAGGTAATTGCATCCTTCTAAGAATTTGATCTATTAAAAGACATCCGAAAACAAAAGACGGCTACCCTGAAGTAATTGAGTGTAAGATGAAATACTAAAATTGCTACACCAGCAAAAGTGGACAATTGCCTCATCTAAGCTGGTCTAGTGTACATCCATGTTTAACATGTGAATATGTGAGCGTATGAATTAGTAGCCAAAAACAACAGACTATTTTCAGGGAAAGCACGGCAAAGTAAATGCAGATAATTCTACTTTAGCAATCGTCTCACCTTGACACATGTAATATGAACTATAGTTTCATGAACAGTAATTAGTAAGAACAGAGAAAAGTAACAGTTGCCTTAGTTGATATAATCTAAAAATAGTAGCTGCCCATTTCAGCTAATGATTTGTCCAGATGAAAAGCCCAACAGGAAACTAAGCATCAGAAACGTCCTAATAATATATAGAAACTAACTCTACATCAGGATAAGAATGAATTCGGTAGCTAACTCTATTTGAGTCCTTCTGTTACTTTGACTGATGTTTACATACTAAAGTGGTACTGCAATCATGTTTCTGTGACTGACATCGAGCATTCTTGCAGTTTTAGCATTTGTGTCATCTAGGTTACTATTGATGCGTAGCTAATAGTGTAGTGAATGGAAATTGGACCGACCTTTTTTTTCTCTGCAAATGATGGATATACCTTCTTTTTCTCGAATACACACCAAACTGTGTCATCTGTATTAGAAGAAAGCACTAAAGTAGTGCAAATACAACTCTCAAAGCAATATCAAAAAGAAAAGAAGAAAAATGAAGCAAAAAACTTCTAAGCTAGGCTATGTAGAATCTAAAACGTGTCCAGTTGGGTCATTAGACTGGCACGTTGTACATCCCTGCACCCATCACAAGAAACAGTGTGAAGACCAGAGCCTGAAGCAGTGTCTACACCCAAACAATTCAGATATGAACAACAATTGACAATACAGAACATATTAAATCATGCCAACGTTACCTCAACCGTCCGTGGCTGACATTGCTAGATTCAGGCTCAATAGTATTGCTTCATGTTGCCGTATGATGATCAAAGATTGTCCGCCAACCTCGGGTCATCTTGCCCTGGAGTTTAGTAGAGACAAAAATAACTGTAGTGTCCCCCTAAGTGTAGTAGTACACTGGACCAGCTTAGATGAGGCGATATAAAAACAGTAAAAAGAGAGCTCTAATTCATATTTGTGTATTAACTAACGAATTTTCTTGTCAAGCAAATAATTGTAGCATTGTTACCATTTTAGTAAATTTATAAATCTTCCTCGCAATTAAATGTAACAAAACTACAATCACCGACAAAAGTATAACTATTTTGAGCAGATCTCCTTTGTAGGACAGAGGAAGACACACAAAAAAGAATCCTAATAAAAATATACAAATGCTTCCCGATGTGTTTTGTTTCAAGCATTAATGGCTCCGACCTATGATTATGTACTACCAATGCAAAAAAAAGACTTCTGCCAATTTTCTCATTCAACTCCATGCCTTCATGTAATTTACAGAACAAAGTACTACAATGCAATAATGCTAGAAAATAGAAATCCGTGGTACTTATGACAAAACATTACCTAGTTTGTTAAATCCAAGATGGCATTAGCGCAAGAAATTTAGTAATTAAACATCAATTAGACGTACAAACCTGTCATGTTTGTCAGCATGAAAAGGCTCGAGGGCAACTCTCGTATGCAGCTATTCGCAAGAAAACTGTAAGAGGCAAGTAGTAATTAAGTAAACTTTAGTTTATCCTATACTTTCACAGAATAATAAATTGCATCAACTGGGGTATGAAATAGAACGGGAACCTCGAAAGAAGATACAGAACATGAAATTTTGATTATATTGGCTCAGACACAATGGTGATATAAAAGATGGTACACCTTGAAAAGTAAATTAAGGGCCTACATGCTAACTCTGTTTCTTCATATGACCAATAATTCAAGACTTATGTTCAGTCCATGACTAATATTTTGGTGCGTACCCTTATTTCATCAAACGAGTATAAAACAACAATAGATATAAATAACCTAATTTTCTCGTATTTGCAAGTATCTAAACCTGGGGAAGGAATACAACCCTAGACGATAGGGCCACACAGATGTTTTAATCTCACCGCAAATCCAATTCGCTTTAATTCATAAATTCAAATATAGTTAATCATCGGTATAGTAAAATATACTCACACAGGAGGAATCTATTTTTACTGAAACAATGTATGCAAACATTCGAATTTCTTTAGTGACAAAATTTAAAATACGACAAAATTTATGTGGTATACTTTGTAAGAACCGAGAGAAATATCATGATAAAATGTTAGGTTTATGTAAAATAGCAAGAGTTGTAGAAAATTTAAAGTTGCGGGAGCCTAAAGATGATGATATACTGAACTTCAAGTTACTTGTGAATAATAAACCAAGGCGTGAGTTATAAGGCAGAAGAATTTTCTTTCACTCCAGTAGGACACACCTCTATAAGAATGCTTCATTTTGTTTCCTGCATGTAAGCATTTTGTGTCCTACTGGAGTGAAATACCCATGATTCGAACTGAAGACCTGCCAGGACATGGAAATAAAGAGGTAACCTGCTTCTATTTTTACAGCATGAAACTAAATGTGCTCCTCATGTATCTGCAACATGAAGCTAGCTCTGCATATGTTCCGTTATGCAGGAAAATGTATATCAAGAAAGAATCCTATCTAAATATCATAATAATAAAACCTGCCTCCACCACTTCATCCTAATATATACCAAGCAAGCAACTACTTCGGGCCAAGAAAGCAGTTCCAAAATAACATGGCAGAATTAATATCTCATGGTCTGCAGAAATAAAGTCAGTTCATATACATTGTGTCTTGTTTGCTTACCCATGCATTCCTAGATTCGAGCAACACACACAAAGACCTTTTATTGGAATTGTCAAGGTGATACATAATTGAGTAGAGAGAGTTGTATGTCCCACTTTCTTTGACCTACATGTAAGTGAATATTCAGCATCTGATCCTAGATATCGTACCAAAGAATTAAGAACAGTCCATGAAACTTACATAGAGATCCAATTTCTCATGGAAAAATGTGGGAAGAGGAATCAAAATGGAAGAGCAAGTGAAAGAAAAGAAGGAGAAGATGTACAACGCACCACAAAAAAATTTAACCTTATGATTCTGTTATCTTGGAGCTGTCGAGACCAGAGGCCAATTCAGTTGTTGTAAAGTGGCTGAAGTTACACTAATCATACATATGACCTAGTTCATGTTACCTCCAGTCTTCCAAAATACCTAGCAGCACATCAATTAGGAAGAAGAGCACATGACCTTAAAATATTGCAGTGACATGTAAGCATAGTTTCAGCATAAAAAAGGTGAATCGTATCATATAAGGAAAAAAAGTATTTTAGATTCATTTATACATCCATGGTCAGCACCGCATGGGCACGTCGAGGAAAACCCCGTTGTAAAGCTAAAATACTTATATACATAATTGTTAAAGCTTGCTGCAAATTCAGGAATTTGGGTATAAAAAAGATATTGCATAGCAATTTTTGTGATCTAATCTCTAAATAAAAAGTTCCTTCATAAGAATGATTAAATTATTTTGTTGCGGAGATCTCTACTGCAAATAAGATATATCCTTAAAAAAATCAGTTTTAGTGCTTGGACCTGCAGGCATGACATATCCTGACATGAGATTTGATTTTCTAAAGCAAAAGCAATTTCATTTGAACAACTACGATTGGCGTGGAATACACCGGTGTAACTTCACTAAATAGAAAAGGTCTGCTAGAGATGACAAAACGAACATACATGCATGCTTTTTCAGTTTGATACAATCTTCCTTACTGATTATTCTTATAATTTCAACACATGGAAACTTCGCTGCCATTTATAGTGCATATAAAAGGGAACCTACAGAATTTGAGAGCACAAAGTATAAGGCTCGACGAAGCTGATCTTGATCTCCCAAGTTGAGCTTCCACTGTTAATCTAGTTGTTCTCCGCATATACATGAAAGTTATAGCCAAGAAAAAAATAATTATACCTGATCTGAAAGAGCTATGAAAGAGGATTTCTGTAACTAAGCACGTAAAAGATGATCTTATTCCTAGCTAAAAAAATAGCCCAGATCTGATTGCAAAAGAAGACTCATCACTTGGCTACGGTAAGCAAAAGACTACTTATGGCATCACGAAACCATTTGTGTTTAACTTGCAAGAGAAAAGGTAGAGAGTTGGTTTGGTTTGGCTGATTGAATTTGACGTACGTGGAGCGAGCGGCTGCGGCAGGGTAGTACGGTAGCGGGGGAGAAATTCTTGTTGCTGCTGCGATGCGGCGACGGCTCTTGGTCTCCTAGATCTGCAACTCAGCCAACATACACAAAAAATTCAGAAAAGAAACTGGACGATACATTGGAAAACGGGGATCGAAAGCTCGTGGTCGACCTTGGCTGGCAGCCTCCTCGCCGGCGCTGCTCCTCCCCGGCACTTCCGTGATAGCATCAGCTCGACGCGGATGTCAGCGACCACACAGTATGCACCTCACCAGCATCTTGTGCCGGCCAAGCCCCGGCCGACCTCGCCGCCTCTGCCTCGTCGCCCAAGCAGCGCTGCCTGCTGCCGCCGACCTCCTGCCTCAGTGCTTGGCTCCACCGCCCCGAGTCGTAGATTGCCAACTACCTGAAGCGCCTCTCGACGCCGGGCCGTAGCGCCCGTCCCTCTATCTCCGCTTGAAGGGATCAGGCGAGGCGAGAAGCTCCGGCGGCGGAAGCCGGTGAATGTGTAGGGGATTGGCGGGTGGAGGATGTGGAGCTCGTCCGGACGCTGGGCACATCGCTCTTTGCGCCGTCGCCGCCTCCTCGCCGGCGCCGGTCCTCCCCTCCGCTCCCGCCACTGGCGCAGGTCGACGCGAACGTCCGCGACGGCTGCACCTCACCAGCAGCTTGTCACGGTCAGGCTCCGGCCGAACTCACTGCCGGCCGCCGTTCCCCGCCGCCTCTACCTCGTCGTCCAAGCAGCGGCACCTGCTGCTGCCTGAAGCGATTGTCAATGCCAGTCCCTCTATCCTCCATTGGAAGAGAATTAGGAAAGGAGAGGAGCTCCTGCAGGGAGCGTAGGGGATTGTCAGGGAGGAGCTCGCGAGTCGCGATAGTGGGGAAGATAATGAGGAAGAGAGAGAGAGCCGGGAGGAAACCAAGAACGGTATGGCACGTGATTTCTCCAGTCAGAGGCCATGCGGTGAGGCAAAAGTAGTCAAAGCGGTTTGAAAAGAAGCTAGAGCCACCCAAACAACAAGAAAACACACTGAAACAAAGGGAAAAACCCTTAGAAAATTGCAAAGACTGCACCAAAAATACATCATGGTAATCAGCCACATACGCGTCCACCCATCCGTAGTTTAAAAATTAATACAAGATTTTGAGAAAAAAGATGTTGGTTACACTTTAATATAGTAGTTATTGAAGTTGATAAACAAGGTCTAGACATATTTAAACCTGACAAATCATGTATCTACCCCCTAACCCTAAACTCTGTCTTGTAAAGTCAAGCATGAAGAGAAGTGGTTTAATTTGGGTTTCAAACATGGAAATTTCAAGAACCCCCAAAAGCTTCATTTTAGAGTGACTAAGAAGGATCCACGCCAGGCTTACCTTTTATTTTCATGTTTCAAACTTGTTCAAATCTTGGTCAAACCTAGGATTTGAATAAGAGTAAAATGGTCATAAAATTCAAAAAAAAATTGAAAAAACAAAGCACATAGCCTTCTTATGTCATACTAGATTTAAATGTGCGCCTTGGCGCACGATCCCGTGAAGTACGTGTCAGTGTATTTTTTATATAATAACGATAAGAAAATGAAGTGCTTGATACGTTTTTTAGGCTCTACAAAAGGAAGTGAAGGTTTCTCAAAAGAAATAAAGCAGACAAAATCACTATCAGAATAGCAAACACTTACATACAATCAGAAAAATGAGAAAATATATTAAAGTAACTAAGATTCTTGGTCTATCAAAAGCAATCCAAGAAAGGTTGTTAGAGGCCACAACACACCTGGAACTAATAGGTACTCGCAAAACCAAAAGTCAACACCGCTGCAAATGAAAGGTAAATTAACTATACAGTAAGAAGCAGCCCTGGCCTTTGGCATTAATGAATGTTTTATATGACATATATACTAAGCTAAGAAAAAAATAGAACACCATAAACATAATTATTACAAACATATCAATGTAACCTAATCAGATAAGGGGTGAGAACACATTGCGTGTTAAAAGGTATTCAAAAGGAACAAAATAGCTGAACTGAAAAGGCTATAAACAACCTTACACAATAACACAACATGAGTACAAATCAATTTTATAGATGCAACCTTGGTTCTAATTTTAGGAACAGTAGCTCATCCTCATTTTATCCAGACATTTCTCCAAACAGTAGCATGCAAGAGATTAAAATTTATCAATTCAGCGAGAGATTTCCTCGGTCGCCTACTTGGTGACGCAGCGCATATTGATAGCCGAAGAATCTATTACAGGCTCAATTTAGTAGACCACTGAAAGAAGATTTAAAAAAATCTGTCAATATCACTCAATATTAGAGCATCGACAACTCAGGACAAAATTTTGTACCCAGGAGTAAAGGAAATTATATCCGCATGTTTATATTGATGTACCATCTACATGCTTTCCCGCTGGCTGATCCCTTTTTCCTTAACACAAAAATGATACCATGCCGGCATGTCTAATGAAATAAAGAACAGGTATAAGAATAATCTCAGACACTGGTGGCAACAAAGATGGCAACTGACTCGATTTTTCCAAGGAACCTCGGCGTGTTTCCACTAAAGTACTATCACATATCAAATTTTAGCACCTGGCCATTGCGGTCAGTGCAATAGTCATACCATAAATAGAATGAACATGGAGTATGGACACAGAGAGGAAGCAAATGAGAAACAGATACAGCACTATCTTCTTTTCCTTAGCTAACCTATGATCGTGACCTCTTCTGCCACCTTTTTATCCATTCTAAATCATATTTAACATAGTGTGATACAATCACGGGTGTTTTCACATAGGATGCAGCCAGAGCTGACATGTTTGTTGTTTTAGTGCTCCGTCTTAATGTCACAAGACGATGTAATTGGGTACTAATAAGCTAGTGTTTGACTAATGTCTGCACGAACGCCTGAAACCTCACCTACATGTCCATTATTATTTGCTGATAGAATGCTGAAAGAATCTCCCTAGAAAAAATGATTGGACTTGCTCTCTAGTATAATCTTTAATCATAATAAAGCTTTTAAAACCCAGGGGGTTCAGCAATTTAGTATGACAACATGTCATTATGAAATCATCATTAAGAAAACAAAAAAAAAATACTTACATGCATATCACATAGAGATTATATATCAACCTTGAGCTTGCATCTGTACAAAAGCGCACACTTGGAACAGCAGCGCACATTCCATGAAAGAGCAGAAACTTTTCCTGCCCACACACAAAGCAAGTCCTGAGAAACGTGAAAGGTATTAGTCGACTGGATGCGTAACGCACGGAAAGGAAATGCATAGCATTGTTAGCTATTAATAAAAGTACCTACATATATGTTGTTTGGAGATTATAATTAAAACAATTCCTGGTACATTTTGTTCCTTGCTTATGTACTTGGTTCCCGTTTTCATCAAGTGAAAGCACTTTTAATAGCCTCTTGGAGGTCACCCCTTGACACAACTCTGAGGAGTAAACCGTAGGAAAATTGTGTAATGCACATGCGAATTAATAAAAGATACTCTTTGGTGATGCAATTCCTGGTAGATTTAGATGTACGCTTTGGTGTACGATCATGTGAAATTCGTCAACGATAAAAATCAGGCAATGGAATGATAAATTATTTTTCAGGTTTCACAGGACAAAATTCGTATGATGAAATTAGGATAAATCAAATGAAATCACAAAAGGAGTAGCATACGCTTATGGACAATTGACATAAGCAGTTTATGATAATTGTATTTGTCGCCAGATCAACACATGTATGGATTTTACACATGCAGAACAGACATCAATGAGTACACAGGAGAACATTCCGCTTGTAGCGCAGAGGTGTTAAACAGAACAATACACACATAGCTCAAGATGTTATTCATCATTTGAAACATCAAGTTCTTCTAGCATAAGATTGAGTAATATTCTAAAAAGAATTTTGATTATCCTTTGAGGTTCCTACAATAGGAAGTAAGCGTGTAAATATTCGAAACAACCCTAAACATGGTTTTGTTAAATTGTAGAGAAATGCAAAAAAATTCCATGTACTGATTTAGTTTCAAATGCATCGAGTATGAGATGGTATATTGCCGCTATATGTAAGTAACATAAGCCAAGCAGGAGATATAGTATGAAGTTTGAATGATCTATAGACAGACCTTGAGAAGTAACCATAATTCTAATAGAATAATTTGACCGGAAAGAAAAACGTGACAAACCTAAAATTGGTTGTCTACTATAACAAACAAAGGTATTCTACTACACCAAAATATGTTACTGAGTAGATAGTTGAGTTTGTCAGCAGAGATGCCCATTACTTACTACACATAGCCTAAGACCAAACTACATAAATTACATGATAACCTACAACGAAGTAAGAAGCGATCTCAGTTTAGGTACCAATGGTACCAATGGTCACACCTTATAATCTGTTGGACGACTGTCGAAGTACTCCCTTCTTCTTCTTAGGGGGTCCATCGGCTCGAGGTTTCGCCCAGCAGCTTCGTGCCTACAAACGTTTTACACATGGGTTGAATCAGCATAGGAACTTTATCCAGCCAAACTACCAGGAAGGCTGAACTTTAGCCAACAAAGCAATATTCATAAGTAAATAAACAGTGGTCTATTAGTGGCTGCTACATTGGCGGGTCAAACCATTAACCATCAGATTAAACTTTCCAAAAACGTAATAATTATGAAAAAATGGTTAGAAACTAATTAATAAGCTTAGCTTAGAAAACCCTGTTGTGCGCACATACACACTCTACCAGCCATATAATATTTAAGAAAGAAGATAAGTAACCTTTAAGAAAAATAAGGAACCAAATACACAAAGCACAAGAACACGTGTTGTTAAGGTTTCAGGTTTAATTTTCAGTCTTGGCTCATCAATCTTTTCACAACATACTGGAAAAAAATCTTTCAACCTGAGTATACAATGCTGGCAGAAAGAAAGACAAAGTAGCATAATCAAATTGAAGTGAAAAGCAGTAACTATTTAGATCATAGTTCTATTTAGGAATCAAAATCATTATAAAACTTTGTAATCATGTAGATTTTTACCAAATTGTGCACATCCGTCACAAATGAAGACATGGTGGCATATTATCCAAGATAAAGCAGTAGAGAATCTGTTCCTAATCTTGTTTCAGAATCTATGTGTCAGTGTTTGAATATGGACTTTTCATCAAAATCATCAAAAGTTTAGAGGCATATAAACAATAAATCCATGAAAACATATACTGCTTCAGCTAGGAACAAAACCTATAATTCCTTTCCACTGTGCTTAGAATGAGCGATTTAAATTCCTTGAACATAAAAACTAAAGTATCCTCTAGGTAAATTAAGTTAACCAAATGACTGCAGCAAAGATGCAACAAGGTCCACTTGCTAAAGTAGAGAGTGACATTTTCCAAATTAACATCACGTGAAGTGGCTAATGACAGGTCATAGCCATCTGTAATGAAATGACCCAAACAACTGTCCGATCTAAGACCACAATTTTACTCAAAGGTGGTACTTGAAGAGAACTTAAACTAATGCCACAGTAAATGTTTTGCACGGGAAATTTGATATAATTAAACTCAAAGGAATTTTCAATGAAGTTGTAGGAAATAAGCTACTGAGTTTAATGTCCAACTAAGTTCTAGGAAATCAACTGCTGGGATAAGTGTAAGGTTTACACCTTGACACAAGAACATTTAGTTAGTTTCAGGGTGAGTAAATTAACTGTAGCCTTACCATTGCTCTATTCCAGGAGTTCTCAAGGCTAAACTGAGCAAGGACTATCTCCCTTCACAGGATTAATTAAAAGCACCATTGACCAGTGCCTCTTTAAGTATCAATGATGAAAGTGCTGTTGAATGGATGAAACTCTCTAGTCACCTATTGTCTGGGCATAAAACTTTCAACCATCATGAACTTCCGTAACAACAACCTGAAGTCAGGTAACAAAGCCTTGTCAGCATCTTTTTTTAAGCAAAAAAAATGTGTTCTCCAATATGAATATGCGCAACCCACCTTTTCTACTGAATTTCTGGTCACGTATTGACTTTGAGTTAGTTACTGGCAGCTTAAATCCAGTCCGCAGCCATTCCTTTTTTACACTCCACTCGAGCATACTTGGCAAAGCCCTACAATGGTATGGTTACAAAGGTTACAAAACAATTTCGAAGTGCAAAATTTTGATAACTTCAAGAAAAAAATTGCAATGTTTGCTTCGTATGATGAATAATCTGAACTCAAATGGAATACGGAAAAATAATGCATACATTTGCAACAAGCTGAAGTCACAAGTCCTTGGCAGTGTCACCACCAGGGTAATACACCGAACCAGGTATATTATTAAAACTGTTTTTTCCCTCCACCACAATCCGCACCTGGAGAAAAATTTATAGAAAAACTGATGAAAATATGATAAATGCTGACTCCAAAGATGGATAAGAAATTGAAAGGTGGCTCGGTGAGGGCGGCCTCCCCACCGTGTGCACAGAAGCAGCGGCCTCCTCTCACGCTCGTCGGAGACGCGTTGGCGGAGCCTTGTAGGAGAAATCAAATGTATAATCAATCCAGACTCCTAGAATATAGCCAACTTGATCATCAAAGGGCTTCATGTCCTCGCCCATGGTGGCTCTCTTTGCTGCCAGATCTGTCTTCCCCCGTGCGACATCATCATCATCGTGTATGGATATGGATACCACCCCAACCTGAAGGTTTACATGAGATCGGCTCAGTCTTGAGAAGTTTCACCGCTAAAATTGATGCATCAGCTTGTCATCTTAGGTGTGAAAGGGTTTTACATTACCATGGAGTAAGCATAGTACGTGTAGTCGGATGCTCAGAAGTTGATGCCATCGAACATGAACGCCAGGGCGTTTATCTGCATTGAAAGTTTATTTATCTAATACCCAGAAACTGCTAATCAAGTTGTTTACAACTGTCATCACATCATGTCATTACTGCAACAGAAATACACTAAACCAAGATTACACGAGGAAACATGAGAGTTAATCAAAGTATATAGGAGAACTATTCTATGTAGGGTAAGGGAGGGGGTGATTATCTTGGGAAAGATTGTGGCATCTGAATTATTCTATGAGAACTTAAGCCTGCAACTTCTGAGGTGCTTAAAATTACAGCACAATTAAGTGTAGCTGGATTGCTTGCTAGAGCGCAAAACAAGTATATTGCTGCCACATTAAGTCAAAATGGAGAAAACAGTTCTTTTATTCAAAAACAATCATACTACTCTCATCTCAATATCCAATCATTTGTTTATTACATTAATATAATTCAGGCGTGAAATAATTATCAAAATGCAAGGGTACAAAACCACAAACTTTCAGCTACAAAATCACCTTATATGAACAAGCATTAAGGACACGAAGAACTCCCTAAGGTGATACACAATCTCTTGTTGTACGCTTGTACCACACCCATGGGACCATCAATAAAACATTGAAAGGAAAATTAAGAAGCCAGCAACGAAGAAGCAATTACCCCAGTTCATCTGGGCGCAGCACAACATTCATTGTCAGACTCGTGTCACACATTAATCTGGACCACCATCAGCATGTAAGATGCATTTGCCAGACAAAACGAACAATCAAAAAAAATTAAGCCATGCACACCCACAGTGAGGCAAAGTTTTCAGGGTACCAAACCAATAACAGGGGCATGGAATCCTAAAAAACTAATACAGCCGTGTTCCATAACCACTGCATGGCGTTACAGAGATAGCTGAAATAGAGCATACTCACCAAGAACGCAACCAGGCAGCAGACCAACGAGAGCAGCCATGGCCAACTGACACGGCAATTCCAGCAAGGCGCCGACCTGCCAAGACGGAACACAAAGCCATTACAAACCACATCAGGGGACAGGGCGGAAGGCAAAGAAACCATAGGAAATGCATCGAAAAAAAAGTGAATGGATATATTTGATTTACATACACAAACACACTCACCCAATCAAATCTTCCACTGGTCTGCGCTAAGCAAGCAAGATGGTGTCTTTGCAGCAGTAACAAAATTGGGAGATGAGTACATCATGGAGACACTACAAATGCTAGCGCGAATGGGATATCACATAGCAGGCAGAGATGCACATCTAAAAAGGAACAAAAAAGTGTATAGTCAAGCGTTGCATCTAGGTCCTGCCATTGCACGGATCTCAGCTCTAAGCTATAGTAACGATTTCCCCATTGTTCTATTTCGCCAGCGCATTCAGGAAGGATAGGAACAGAAACTTGATCTGTTGCTTAGTCAAATTAGCTAGCAACCTACTATCTCTTATACATCTGCTGCAGCTTCAGCTAGATGGAATATAGATATTACATCCATTACTCTTATGTAGGATTTTAATCAAACACGTTGTATGCAAAGGTAAAAATGGATCTTGCACACACTATATGAGATGTTTTGGGAGCTAAATCAAACATGAAGAGTCTGCCTCCGCTCTTAACTCTGCCCCGATGGAAACTCATATGCAAGTCATCGATGTACCATTCCTTTTTTCCAAGCCCTTGCACAACCAGAGAGAGAGAGAGAGAGAGAGAGAGAGAGAGAGACAGAACGAATCAGTGCTCTGGAAGCCGCCATTTCTTCTTCTCTACCTCCTCCGCTGCCTTGCAGCTTGCCGGTCGACCCCGTCCTCGCCGCTAGCCGCCCACCACATCCCCAACGCCTTCTTCCCCGGTCCATCTCCCTCATCAAACATGCAGTCTGCAGCAAAATCATCTTTGTTGGTCATGGTCATCCTTTTGGTTATGGTCGACACGCTCCTAGAAATCCTTTTCTTGTAACTTTTCTCACTCATATACTTGTCCAGGCTGCAAAAATCAGAAGGAAGCAGAAGAAACATCATTCGTCTTGTCACTATAACATGAATCCCTAGCTATATAAAACTCTTATTTTCGCTGGAGCCTAGAGAAGAGGAACCCAGACCAAAAAAATTAAACCAAACAGATCGAGCTCCAAACGGAAATTGGGCAGACTATAGGCCGCTCTAGGAGATGGGATGAGATGAGTTGGGTAATCACCTAATTCTCTAGTTGATTTGTCGCTTTCCTCTTGGTGTTGGTCGCTGCACATCAGGAAAGAAAGAGGAGTCAAAGATGGGGAAAAGGAGAATAAAAAGGCAGACCCACTTCAATCTGGATTTAACTAAACACGACCGGAGCCGCACCGACGGCCAGATGCCGCGGCCACTTCTCACCACGCAGTTGAGGACGCATCAGTGGAGGCCAAGCACCTCATGCAATCCCGACTATGTCTTCCCCCGCGCGACCTCATCCTCATCGTGCTCGTCAACAGTGGCCTCCTCCTCTCGCCGGAGACACGCTGGCGGATGGTGATGGGAGCGCGAGAGTGCTCGTCAATGGCCTGGCGGCGCCCTCCCCACGCGCATCGAGAAACCCTAGCCACCATGGTCTCCTTCCACCTCGAGCTTGCGCGCCGCCTCCCCATTCCTCGTCGATCTCGGTGTCATCCGGCCGCCGTGGCCTCCGGCCGGTGGAGCCGCAATCGGCTGGGTGGAGAAGGCGGGGGCGGTCGGCCGAGCAAGAGGGTGGGAGGAGGATGCCTGGGTGGAGAAGGAGAGAGGATTGGGGAGAAAGGAGAGGACGCGGATTGGGGGAGGCTTCACCCGCTGGCTATCTCACGCCAGAGACTGGGCCGGGAGGGCTTTACAAGACCCATGGATAAAACGCGGGTTCGTGGGAGGGCCTCGCACCCTGGACGAAATCGATGGCGTAGATCGCGCCACGTCAGCTCGATCTAACGGCCGAAAATTCAAAGCGCTGTGAGACCCCCTATGGGGGGCATCATATACACCTTTAGATAGTAAGCACTCAAGTTGATAAACAAGATTTAGACATGTCAAACCAGAAAAATCATGTATCTACCCCTAGCCCTAAACTTTGTCATATGAAGTCAAGCACGAAGAGAAGTCGTTTTGGGTTTCAAACATGGAAATTTTAAAAGCCTTCCCATAAGCTTCATTTTGGAGTGACTAAGAAGGATGCAGGCTTACCTTTTCATTTTCATGTTTTAAACTTGTTTACATCTTGGTTAAACCTAGGATTTGACCAAGATCAAAGCATGAAAATTCTGAAAAAATCAGAAAAAGAAAACCAAAGCACATAGTATTTTTTTATGAAAGGAATACGGTAAGGGAATCCCCTACAGTGTTTTTTTATAATAAGAACCCAATTCTGCGCCCCGGGGGACTTGAACCTGGGTGGCTGGGTTGTACAGCCACTTCCCTAACCGAATGAGCTAGGCTCACTTCTTTGCACATAGTATTCTTATATCATATAGTAAGCATTCAAGTTGATAAACAAGGTCTAAACATATTCAAACCAGACAAATCATGTATCTACCTCCTAACCCTAAACTCTGTTTTATGAAGTCGATCAAGCATGAAGAGAAGTGGTTTTGGGTTTCAAACATGGAAATTTCAAGAATTAACCTCCCAAAAGCTTCATTTTAGAGGGACAAAGAAGGATCCAGGCTTACCTTTTCATTTTCATGTTTTAAACTTGTTCAAATATTGGTCAAACTTAGGATTTGCCAAGATTCAAATGGCCATAAAATTACTTAGAAAAATCATGTATGTATCTACCCCTAACCCTAAACTCTGTCATATGAAGTCAAACACGAAGAGAAGTGGTTTTGTGTTTCAAACATGGAAATTTCAAAAACCTCAACTCCTGAAGCTTCATTTTAGAGTGACTAAGCAGGATCCAGGCTTACCTTTTATTTTTCATGTTTTAAACTTGTTCAAATCTTGGTCAAACCTTGGATTTTACCAAGATTCAAATTGGCATAAAAATACTTAGAAAAATCATGTACGTATCTACCCCGAACCCTAAACTCTATCTTACGAAGTCAAGCATGAAGAGAAGTGGTTTTGGGTTTCAAACATGGAAATTTCAAAAACCTCCCAAAAGCTTCATTTTAGAGTGACTAAGAAGGATTCATGCTTACATTTTATTTTAATGTTTTAAACATGTTCAAATCTTGGTCAAACCGTACCTAAGATTTGACCAAGAATCAAATGGGCATAAAAATTCAAAAAAATGAAAAACCAAAGCACATAGCCTTCTTATGTCATATAGTAAGCACTCAAGTTGATAAACAAGGTCTAGACATATTCAAACCAAAAAAATAATGTATCTACCCCTAACCCTAAACTTTGTCTTATAAAGTCAAGCACGACGAGAAGTCGTTTTGGGTTTCAAACATGGAAATTTCAAAAACCTTCCCAAAAGCCTCATTTTGGAGTGACTAAGAAGGATACAGGCTTTCCTTTTCATTTTCATGTTTTAAACTTGTTCAAATCTTGGTCAAACCTTGGATTTTACCAAGATTCAAATGGGCATAAAAATACTTAGAAAAATCATGTACGTATCTACCCCTAACCCTAAACTCTATCTTACGAAGTCAAGCATGAAGAGAAGTGGTATTGGGTTTCAAACATGGAAATTTCAAAAACCTCGCAAAAGCTTCATATTAGAGCGACTAAGAAGGATCCATGCTAACATTTTATTTTGATGTTTTAAACATGTTCAAATCTTGGTCAAACCGTACCTAGGATTTGACAAAGAATCAAATGGGCGTAAAAATTCAAAAAAATGTAAAACCATAGCACATAGCCTTCTTATGTCATATAGTAAGCACTCAAGTTGATAAACAAGGTCTAGACATATTTAAACCTGAAAAATCATGTATCTACCCCTAACCCTAAACTTTGTCTTATTATGAAGTCAAGCACGACGAGAAGTCGTTTTGGGTTTCAAACATGAAAATTTCAAAAACCTTCCCAAAAGCCTCATTTTGGAGTGACTCAGAAGGATACAGGCTTAACTTTTCATTTTCATGTTTTGAACTTGTTTAAATCTTGGTTAAACCTAGGATTTGACCAAGATCAAATGGGCATAAAAATTCAGAACAAATAAAAAAATGAAAACCAAAGCACATAGTATTCTTATGTCATACTAGCTAAATGCTCGTGCGTTGCTACGAGATAAAAAATAGATTATATAAATACACAAATAAAACAATTATCCTAAATTCGAAAAACATGTCAGATTACATGTGATATCTATTCATACATCCACAAAGACCACTGCTCTCTCCAATCTCTTTCATCCTTCGGATAATTTATGAACTTTAGGATAGTATGGTGCAACTGTTAACCTCGCTTGATATCTGAATAACGACATATGGTCTTGATTGTAGGCTCCACAAGTACTAACAAAATTCTACCCAGTGAAGTATTTAGGAAGTACTTTGTCCAATATTTAAAATAATTCTTTAAAATAATTATTTTATCCAGAAAAGTGAGAAAGTTGAACGAACCACATGATTCGTCATTTTGATGATCCCTCAATCTCTTGATAATCTGCATCTTTTCAACAAAGAGTAGTTTGCTTCTCAAAGGCATATCATATGATGCATCTATAGACTGAGCTCTCGATCTCCGTGTATGTTGTGCGGCATAGGATGATACCTCGGCAGCCAGAGAGTTTCCTTATCTCTTTTTTTTTTTGACCTGGGGTTTCCTTATCTCTCTCAGCTAAGGATCCAAATATTGCAATAAGACTGAATTAAGTGGGCGTTCACCTCCAACCCTGCCCCGTGCACCCCGCCCGGCGCCAGCCACCAGCTCGCGCCGCCAGCGCAGCAAGCCTGCACCTCAAATAATGTTTTGCATGATGAATTATGGGCTATTAATGGAGGACACCTAAACGCATTGGATGAAATCCATGGCAGTGCCCCGCCCATCCATGTCCAACAGCGCACTAGTGGAAAACAGGGTTTCCGTGGGAGCCTTTTGTCGCGGGCGCGCCTGCACCCGCGACAAATGGCCTGGCCACGTCGCCCCGAAACCATGTGGAGCGGGCAGGGCCTTTTGTCGCGGCCTTTTGTCGCGGGCTGTATTACGACCCGCGACAAAAGGGGTCTGAGGGCTGGCGCCTCCTGACGGCACCCCTTTTGTCGCGGGTCGTAATACGGCCCGCGACAAAAGGGCCATGCCTATATATAGAAGCAGCCACCCCCCCCCCCCCACCTCATATTTTCCTTGGTGGTGAAGGTGGAGGTGTATGCTAGCTCATTTTTTCTACATGTGCACAAGAGGTGTTTGATGGAATGCTTGTGAGAGGGATGCCACTTGGTTTTATTTGATAAGATTTCTCCTCTTTTTGATCCTAAAAGGTTAGCAACTATTTTCTCGACTATATATATATGCATAGTCCGTACAATACTAATTTTAGCAAGGTGATTGCATCTGATACATATATAATTGTACTTATGATGCAGATGAGTCATCCATGGATGTACGGTAACCGATGTGCTCCCGCTTTCGGAGAGGGCGTGAATTCTTTCCTGCTTGTGGCCGAGGCCAACAAGTCGAAGCAAGGTTTTATGTGCTGTCCATGTCTAAAATGTAAGAACGAGAAGGATTACTCTTGCTCAAGAGACATTAAGAGCCACCTGCTTCGGTTTGGATTCATGTCCAGCTATAATGTTTGGACCAAGCACGGAGAAGAAGGGGTTATGATGGAAGACGGCGATGAGGAAGAAGATAATGATGACCAGTACCGATCTATGTTCTCTGAATGCTTTGATACCGCAATGGACGACAATGAAGAAGAAGGAGGTGAAGAACGGGCATCGGATGATCCCGTTGACGATGATCTTCGTCGGGCCATTTCGATGCAAGAAGAGACTCGTGGCACGGATAAGGAGAGGTTGCAGTTCGACAAGATGTTAGAGGACCACCACAAATTGTTGTACCCAGGTTGTGAAGATGGGCATAGAAAGCTGGGTAGCATATTGGAATTGCTGAAATGGAAGGCAGAGGTCGGTGTGACTGACTCGGGATTTGAGAAATTGATGATAATATTAAAGAAGCTGTTTCCAAGAAATAATGAGTTGCCCGTCGGTACATATGAAGCAAAGAAGCTTATCTGCCCTCTAGGATTAGATGTGCGGAAGATACATGCATGCATTAATGATTGTATCCTCTACCGCGGTGAGAAGTACGAGAATTTGAATAAATGTCCGATATGTGGTGCATTGCGGTATAAGATCGGAAAAGATGACCCTGGTGATGTTGAGGGCGAGCCACCCAGGAAGAGGGTTCCTGCGAAGATGATGTGGTATGCTCCAATAATACCACGGTTGAAACGTTTGTTCAGAAACAAAGAGCATGCCCGAGTTGTTGCGATGGCACATGGAAGAACGTAAGAAAGACGCGATGTTGAGGCACCCCGCTGATGGTCGGCAGTGGAGAAACATCGGGAGAGAGTTCCCGGATTTTGCAGCTGAGGCAAGGAACTTATACTTTGGTCTAAGTACGGATGGCATGAATCCTTTTGGGGAGCAGAGCTGCAGTCACAACACACTGGCCCGTGACTCTATGTATCTACAACCTTCCTCCTTGGTTGTGCATGAAGCGGAAGTTCATTATGATGCCGAGTGCTTATCCAAGGCCCAAAGCAACCGGGCAACGACATTGATGTGTACCTAAGGCCATTAGTCGATGAACTTTTGGAGTTGTGGGCAAAACCAGGTGTACGTGTGTGGGATGAGCACACCGAGCAAGAATTTGACCTACGAGGGTTGCTATTCGTAACCATCAATGATTGGCCTGCTCTCGGTAACATTTCGGGACGGACGAACAAAGGATACAATGCATGCACACACTGTTTAGATGAGACTGAAAGTAAATATTTGGGAAAAAGCAGAAAAGTTGTGTACCCGTTCAATCGTCGTTACCTTCCGCGCAAGCATCCCTTAAGGAAAAAAGGAAAGCATTTCGATGGCGAGGCAGACCGCCGTCCGAAGCCTGTCCCCCGTAGTGGTGCTGATATATTTGACATGGTCAAGGATTTAAATGTTATCTTTGGAAAGGGTCCAGGCAAGTCGACCTGTTCCGAAAGACGCCGACGGACACGCGCCCATGTGGAAGAAGAAATCTATTTTTTGGGAGCTAGAATACTGGAAAGTCCTGGAAGTCCGCTCTGCAATCGACGTGATGCACCTGACCAAGAATCTTTGTGTGAATATTCTAGGTTTTCTGGGCGTGTATGGAAAGACAAAAGATACACCAGAAGCACGGGAGGACCAGGAACTTCATAAAGGACGAAACGGCAAACATCCAGGGCAGTTTGTAGGGCCTGCCAGCTACGCTCTTACCAAACAAGAGAAGGAGATCTTTTTTGAAGCCCTATTCAGTATCAAGGTTCCGTCTGGTTTCTCGTCGAATATAAAGGGGATAGTAAATATGAAGGAGAAAAAATTCCAAAACCTGAAGTCCCATGACTGTCACGTGCTTATGACACAATTGCTTCCGGTTGCATTGAGGGGACTTCTACCAGAAAATGTTCGACTAGCCATTGTGAAGATATGTGCATTCCTCAACGCAATTTCTCGGAAGGTAATGGATCCAGAAACTTTGTCAGGATTACAGGAAGATGTGGTCCAATGTCTTGTCAGCTTCGAGTTGTTGTTCCCACCATCCTTCTTCAATATTATGACGCACCTCCTCGTTCACCTAGTTGAAGAGATTAGAATTCTCGGTCCTATATTTCTACACAATATGTTCCCATTCGAGAGGTTCATGGGAGTCTTAAAGAAATATGTTCATAACTGAGCTAGGCCGGAAGGAAGTATCTCAAAGGGCTACGGAACTGAGGAGGTCATTGAGTTTTGTGTTGACTTTCTTCCCGACCTTAAGCCGATTGGTGTTCCCGAATCTCGGTATGAGGGGAGGCTGACCTGGAAAAGGCACACTAGGAAGGAAATCAATGGTGTGCGGGGACAAGATTTCTTTCAATCAAGCACACTACACAGCTTCTATACAATTCCATCTTGGTGGCTCCGTACATCGAGAAACATAAGAATGCTTTACGAGAAATAAACCCGGGGCAGCCCGAGTCCTTGATTACATGTCAACACATGAATACCTTCGGCGGTTGGTTGCAAAGACATCTCATTAATGACCCATCTGTTGTGGAGCAGCTGTTCTTGTTGGCCAGAGTTACCATCTTCAAACATATGTACATTCCAAGGGTACGAGATAAATGGGAATACATTTTACACGATGGACCAAGATAAAAAGAGCACCAACCAAAACAGCGGTGTCCGCTTCGATGCAAAAGACGAGAATGGGCAGACCACCACATATTATGGATACATAGAGGAGATATGGGAACTTGACTATGGTCCCACTTTTAAGGTCCCTTTGTTTCGGTGCAAATGGGTGAAGCTCAGCGGTATACATATTGATGATAAGTACGGTATGATAACGAGTGGATCCCAACAATCTTGCGTACCTTGACGAGCCATTTGTCCTAGCCAGCGAGGTGGCTCAAGTTTTCTACGTGAAGGACATGTCTAGCAAATCAAGAAAAAGAAATCAATAAAAGAATACATCAACCGAGGAGCCAAAGCGCCACATAGTTCTTTCGGGGAAAAGAAACATCGTGGGAGTGGATGACAAGACGGACATGTCAGAAGATTATAATAAGTTTAAAGAAATTCCGCCCTTCATGGTGAAAATTGACCCAAGCATCTTACTAAATGATGAAGATTCTCCATGGCTACGGCGTAGAAGATCACAACACTAGATGGCGATGTAATAATGTATTCTTCATATATAGTTCCCAAGACAATCTCTACATTTATGTAATAATGAGAACCCTTTCCCCAACACTGTTAGAGGAGACGGAGTATTCTTTCATATAATGTATTCTTTCACGGGCTTGCCGGGAAATTTTTCCGAGGAGCAGCTTCCGAAGATGCCGTAGGGCGTGTGCACCAACGACATCTTCGAGAAGCTGCGCCACGGGAGATTTCCCAACCCTTTCCTTCATCCATGGGAATGAAACTGTGCTTGGCTTGTTGATCTGCTTGGCAAGGCGTATTGATGCTCCTTTTATAGGCACGGCACCGCTTCTACTTTGTCTTGTTCCTTCGACGTGGCGTCATGCGCTACATGCTTTATCTCATCGAGCGGTGCGTCCACCCACGCTTCCTTATCCTGCCGACAGCTTTAGTCCCGGTTGCAGCCACCAACCGTGACAAAAGGTTACCGACGCATCCTTATCCTGCCGGACAGCTTTAGTCCCGGTTGCAGCCACCAACCGTGACAAAAGGTTACCCGCACATCATCCCCCCGGATAAGGCCCTCCTAGATAAGCCTCCCCCGTCTTTTGTCCCGGTTTGAGACTCCACCCGGGATGAAAGTTTCGCGCGCCACTTCGTTCCCGCCTATTTTCTTCCCGCATTCCCGCCATTTTTCCACTATATATATGTAGGCCTTGGACTCATATCTGCAAACCTCATCACTCTCTCCCATGGCTTCCATCGTATGTCTAACACCCCGGGAGGCGGAGGCGCTTTGCGCCTCGAACTACCCCTGCCCGCCCGGCTACCGCGTCCCGACCGGGCTGGTTGCCGAGCGTCGGAGGCGTACCGGTCCCTCCTATCCCTGTAGGTGTGCCACGCGAGATGGCCATCACGAACCACTACTATTTCGAGCTCACGCCCGAGCAGCGGAGGAATCCCCGTGGCATCCCGACTACAGCCCGACTTGGGACAGCTTCTTCATCAATCGGCGTGAGAGGGCGGTTGCCGGTGCACGAGGAGGACGGCCCGCCTCCTTCGAACTTCAACGAGGCCGGCCGTCGGATGTGGTGGCGCGGCCGGACTCTCCAGAGCGTCATGGCCTATCGTGGCCCCCGCCTGCGCTACCCTCAATCCCAGCCCACGCGTGGTCATCCGCCGAGGTTCGACAACCGCGACCCCGATGCTAGCGACGATGACGTCGGCGACTTTGATGACTACGGTGGCGACGTGTATAGGACTAGGCACGACTATGATTGAATGGCTCCAACATTCGAATCTGGCCATGTATCTTATTTTTCGGTTGAGCTCTGTACTTTAATTTCAGTTCAATCGTAATAAATTTCGTGTCAACCACTTTATTGAACAAAAACAACCGACAACGACTTTATAAACTAAATTTAAACTAATAGAACCGACAACGACTTTATTGAAATTACAATAAAATAGATAAATTACTAGTCTAGTCTCTACTCGTCGTCGGAGGTTGTCTCCGTCCAAAGGTCATCCCACCGAGGGTCGTTTTCAGTCCAAGTTGTATTCGAGTTCTCGAGCTCGAAGGCGGCGACGGCCCGACGGTGGCGCCTGTTGGACCTGCGTTGTGCCCTAAGGTTAGCAAAGAACGCGTCGGGGGACCGCGCCCTCCACTGGCGCATCAACGCGCTCGTCGCGCTCGGCGATGGCGATCCTCGCGCCGCACCGGCGATGCCGGCGACGGTCCTCGTCGGTGACGAGGCACGGCGGTGGCGCGAGGAACTCCGCCTCCTCTAGCGATTCAACATCCGGGAAGTTCATGTCGTGCCCCGGCCGCCGAAAGCGCCACGCCGCCGCGTCGTAAGCGCGCGCCGCCTCCTCCGGCGTGTTGTACGTGCCGAGGGTGAGGCGGAAGCCACCGGCGCGTATCTCGGCGGTGAACCTACCGCTCGGACGCACTCGAACGCCACGGAAACCGGACGCCCTCGACGACATGGAGTCATCCCGGAGATGAATGAGCGGAGGCGGTGGCGACGTGTGGTTGCGCCCGCACTCGTCGCTCTATATAGCGCACGCGGGGCATGGCACGTGTCAGCGGTGGCTACACGTCGCACGCCGGCGTCGGCGGGGCGAGGCACGTGTCAGCGGTGGCTACACGTCGCACGCCGGCGTCGGCGGGGCGAGGCACGTGGAAGCGGTGGCGACACGTGGCACGGGGACGCGACACGAGTGGCACGGCGGCGGTGCACGGGGTGAAACATACACGACTATCCGTTTTATATGATGCGAGATGCAAATAGTTATATGGATGTCATATTCATGTTCATTGGATTTTTCTGATCAATTTTCATATATAAAACTTTTCTTTTTGAGTTACCATTTAAAAGTTATTGAAATAATAGTTTTTATTAAGAAAAAAACAGAAAAACAAAAATAGTTGTCATAGTTATTATTGAAATAATGGGCTCCAGGCCTGATCCGCGTCCAACGGCTCCAGGCCGTTGGATTCAAACGGCCGGAGCCGTTGGATGCGCTTCACGCGGATCGGCCGCCTCCCCTCCCACCCCCTTTTGTCGCGGGTCGAGCCACGGCCCGCGATAAAGGCCCCCTTTATCGCGGGTGGTGGCACGACCCGCGATAAAAGGGGGGCCTTTTATCACGGGTCGTGCCACCACCCGCGACAAAAGGGGGTAGGTATAAATACCTAATCCCGCGGGCGGAGCCCCCACCCGCGACACCCGGAGGCCATTCCCCTTAGCAAAATTGCGCCGCCAGGCTGCCCAATTCCACCGCCACCGCCGGCCATCTTCGTCGCCTCTGCCGCGCGCCTCCGCGGTAGTCCTCTGCGCGCCGCCGTCGCGCGCCTCCCTCTGCCGCGCGCCTCCGCGGTATCCCTCTGCCGCGCGCGCCGCCTCCCTCGGCCGGCCGCGCCGTCCTCGATCCGCCGCGCCACCGCGCCGCCTCCCTCGGCCGCGCCACCTCCCTCTGCCGCGCCACCGTCCTCGATCTGCGAGGTAGCCGCCGCCGGCCGGGCTCCCCTGGCCATTTTTTTTAACTTTTTTTTAACTTTTTCTATGTATTAGTGAAAATTTGTATTAGTAAATTGCTAGTTTAAATTTAGTATTAGTTAGTTAGTATAAATTTTGTTGTATAAATTTTGTAGTTAGATAATTAGTAGTTTAATTTTTTTGTAAGTATTTTAGTATATAGATATTTTAGTATGTTAGTTTAAATTTTGTTGTACAAATTTTGTAGTTAGATAATTAGTTAGTTCAAATTTTGTTGTAAGTATTTTGTTGTAATTAGTTAGTTTAATTTTTTTGTAAAAAAATTGTAGTTTAAATTTTGTTGTAACCGCCGACACCCCTCTCGCAAACACCCGCCGAGACCCCTCTCGCAAACAACCGACGTCGACTCCCTCCCCCCTCGCAAAAACCCGTCGCCGACACCCTGCCCCTCTCGCAAACACGCGCCCTCTCCCTCTCGCAAACACGCGCCGACACCCCTCTCCCTCTCGCAAACACGCGCACTCTCCCTCTCGCAAACACGCGCCGACACCCCTCTCCCTCTCGCAAACACGCGCCGCCGAGACCCTCTCCCTCTCGCAAACACGCGTCGCCGACACCCCTCTCCCTCTCGCAAACACGTGTCGCCGATTAGGGTTAGGGTTTGGTTTCTGTTTGATTAGGGTTAGGGTTTTGTTTGTGTTTGGTTAGGGTTAGGGTTTGGTTTGTGTTTGAACATTTACTTATCGATTTAATTCTTTTGCAGAAACAATGGATCAATTCGAACGGGACTTGGAACAGGAAGACATATTCGCGGACATAATCCGCGATGGTACGGCAAGCCGACCGAGCCGACTCCGGTGATGGAGAAGCCCGCGGCTCCGGTGATGGAGAAGCCGACGGCTCCGGTCATGGAGAAGCCGACGGCTCCGGTCATGGAGAAGCCGACGAGCCGGTGACGGAGAAGCCGACGGCTCCGGTGACGGAGAAGCCGACGGCTCCGGTCATGACGAGGTATTAATGGAATTCTATATGTACATATGTATTGAGGCATTAGTATAGAGGCATTAATGCAATTCTATATGTATTCTCTTAGGCCTCCAAAGATAAGATAGAGAAACGAGGCCCGGCAAAGAAGTTGAGCAAAAAAGACCACTTCACAATTGAAGCTATATCACCGGAAGGCCAACCGGCGGTACCCGCGAGTGTCGGAGTGACATTCAAAAATCAGTGCGGAGTTGTGGTTAGAGATCGTATCCCGATCACTGTCAGAGAATGGAACAAGACCAAGAATGTGACAGAAAATCAGGTTGCCGATAGGTACAAAGACACACTTTTCGGCCGACCTCATGGCACATTTCACTTTGCCGATTTGGGATCGGAGTCCGAGAATGCTAAGCGGCGGGCGCTAGTGAAGAAATGGGCTCTCAAGAAGATGGGGGAACTTTTCCGGCGTATAAGAACCGGTTATGGAAAAATTATAAGAAAGACAAGAAGCCTCCATTATTCGAGAACTACCTAGCGAAGCAGGAGCATAACTGGGAAGAATTTGTGAGGTACAAAGAATCAGAGGAGGCTGTGAACCTGTCAACGAAAAACAAGAAGAATGCAAGCTTAAAGGAATATCACCATCATACGAGGCGAGGGGGCTACGGAGGGGCCATACCTAAGTGGGATGCACAAGAGGCTGAGATGGAGCTGAAGGGGATCACTCCAGAACCCACGCGAGAAGGATGGGACACTAGGGCTCGAAATTGGTTCCTCGCGCATGGCTGTGAGTATGACATGAAGACAGGGAACATTGTTGAAACCGACACCAGGGTTAGGGTACCCGGGAAAAAATGGATTGAAGTGACGGCAGATATAAAGGCGGGAAAACTTAAGTTTGCTCCCGATAGAGAGAAAGATTCGTCGACGCTTGTCCTCGGTAATCCCGAGAAGGGAGGACGAACAAGAGGCTTCGGCCCTAGTGTTCCATGGTCGCTTGGGTTTTCGGCCGACGCGGAGACTTATAGAAGCCGAGCGAGAGCTAAACAACGCCGACTGGAGGTGCAGAATGACCAGATGGCCGAGTTCCAACGCCGACTTGACCAGCGGCAGCGGGAGCTTCAGCAGCGAGCAGCGGGAGATAAATGAACTAAAAGGACAGCGCCGCCGGATAATACCGCCGACATATCTCGGCGACGAGACAGCGAGCGTGGCCGACTCGGAGGCCCCTTCTACACGGATGATGATAGATGCCGGTCCCGGCGACCCCTTGGATGGAATCAAGGAGCAAACACCTTGTGATCTCCATGAGGTGTTCGGGAAGGTTTCGTTAAGGTGGCGGTCGGCTATGTCTTACCGGCATTTGGACCTGAAGGTGAGCCGGCAACATGGCATGGCAATCCGATTCCAGTGGCTATGCTCGTGTCGGGGTGGATTCGGTTGTCCCGTCGTGGGGGACATTGGAGCTCGATATCCCCGGAGGTGATGGGGGGCTTACACTCGGAGAGGTGCTGGGAGAAGTCATTCTCCGGGAAAAGAAGAACATCAAGCTGCCGGTGCTGGGTAGCCCCTAGTACCCGGTCGTCCGAGCAGGTCACCATCACCTCCTCCGGATGATCGCAGGCCACCATCACCTCCTCCTACCGATCACATGTCGCCACCATCACCCCATGGGTACGACGTCGACCACGACATCGGTAGTCCATCTCCATCTCCAGCGCTGCCGCCTCCGCCCAAAAAGACTCGGAATGCACCCAGCCGGAAGCGTTTCAAGAGTCCTGTCCGCAAGATGTCGCCCCTCCCAAAAGTACCAAAGGTTCCTCCCCCGTCCTTACGATCGTACCCCGGAGGAAAATGATGCCATTGTTAAGAAAATCAATTATGATTTTTTTAATAAGCCAAAACCTCCTGCGCCAGAGCCATACACAGAGAAGCAAATAGCATATGCTACTAGTTTTCTGAACACACCATCGCAGTATGACTTACACGAGAAGAAGGATGACTATACACGCACTCTTGCGAAGGTAATTGACCAAAAGAAGGCTGAAAAGGCTAAGGAGAAGGACATTGCTGGCACGAGCAAATCATCAGCTAGAAGTGCAACTGAGAATAAGTCAACTTCAACAAGTGCACCCCTCAAGGCCAAGCCAACGACAAAAGGCAAAAAGAGAAAGGAAGTTCCCCTCCTCGGTGCTCAGCCCAAACAATCGATCCCAGCACTCAAAGTGCTTAATGTTCCCAAGCTGTACCAGGAACAGGGTGGTTTCGATATGGAAGAAGCTGCAAAGCTAGCGGCTGCCTGTGACGTTACCGTGGAGGAATTGCTGTCTGCAGCAGATTGTGCACTACCCACTGCTGATATAGCTCCTAAATTTGTCTACGGGGCCGACTTGGTCAGCACAGAGCAGCTGCATAAACTGCCAACACATATGCGGAATTTGCATCAGTGGTACCTTGATGCATGCAAGGAGAACATAATGTACATCGTGGCGAGTATACCATGGGAATATTACTACCGAAAGGAGGAGATCCATATTGAGATGAATGAACTCCGGCAGCTTATTCAATCTAGATGCCCTCGACAAATCTCTCATGAGTTGCTATTGCTTGTAAGTTGTTAACTACATATAAGTTCATTTTCATTCAGTTCATGTTCGTTTTCATTGCATATATATACTCATTATATCTTATGTGTTCTCTTATGCGGATCGAAGATCGGTGAATGCGAAGTAATAATATTATCAATGTTGGGTTTATTGACCCGGATAAAATACATGTTGAAACGGTGAAGCATAAACGCGAAGAAACGGGGGAAACCTACTCGAGGTTTTTGGGGAGCAATATTTCTGTGATTCAATATTGTTTCCTTACAACTACGAGTGAGAGTCTTAATGATCTTTTATGCACATTCAATTTTTCTTACTCGATGTTAAGTGTAATTCCTGACGTATATGCATAACATGTGCAGCTTCCATTGGATTCTACTAGACATTCAACCTGATAAGGGAATAGTTGAAGTAAAAGACCCACTGAGTAGAGGCGTGGACGGGTTCAAGGACTTGCAGAAGTTGCTCCAAGTGTAATTTCCTTCATCGCCGCGCTTTATCATTCGTGAGATATCAATTAATTATCCACTCATTCAATCATTCTTTTGCCTGGCAGGGCTTGGACCGCTTTCAAGAGACATCGTAAGGACGGTACCTGGGCAGAGAAGCTAACATTTACTCCTGTACCGTGCCCCCAGCAGCCACAAGGGACGAATCTATGTGGATACTACGTTTGCGAGTCCATTCGCATGTTAACCACTGAGAAGCAGAACAATAATAAATTCGACGTAAGCAATAACATTCACAACTTTATTTATTATCATCAATATTTCGTTATCAAGACTGATATAGTCATACTCATCTCATTTTCGTATATAGGTCGACTTCATGCGGGACAGACTCCAACCAAAGGAACACACACTAGGAATCGCGGAGGAACTGGCGGGACTTTTGATTAAAGAAGTACTAAACAACAAAGGCTTGTTTAGTCCAAATAGATGCTCTACCTCCAAATAGACGGTCGTTAGTACCGCTTGTCGATCGTGAGCTAAATGTATATATGTAGGGAATCTACGAATATGTGTAAGGGGAATCGACTTTTGCTTGCAATATTTGTTTGATCGATCTATATATATATATTGAATGAACGTGTACAACTTCTAGTAGCGTACAAATATATGCAACTTCTATTTTCGAACGAAAAAAAATGAAATAACAGGCGGTCGGTGGCGGGGGGGAGGGGTGCTGCACCCCTCAAACCCTAAAGCAGCAGCGTTGTGCGCGCGCCACGTAGAGGGCCTTTTGTCGCGGGTGGTAATACCGCCCGCGACAAAAGGGCCTGTGCCGTGCGCGCCCCGCGGCTGCCACGTGGTGGACCTTATGTCGCGGGTCGTAAGTGACCCGCGACAAAAGGTGGACCCTTTTGTCGCGCCTCCTTTGTCGCGGCTGGCCGCCCGCGACAAAAGGGCCTTACCACCCGGAACAAAAGGCCTGTTATCTACTAGTGGCGGTGGCCTCGGTTAGCACGCATGCGCCGCTAGAGCTAAGACCTGAGCTAAATTTTTGATCTTGAATCGTGCCCCACAGTCCCAAATTTGAGATGCTCAACCTGACTGATGAAGGAGATTACAGCAGAGTACTGGTCGTCCCCGTCCATCGGCAGAGAAGCTGATATGGTCATATGGATCATCTCTGAGTTGCACTTGATCAAGAACCTGAGCCAAACCTAGGCATCGGCCGAACTTATCCGATCTAGCGGCAACGTCCAGGTCGGCTCCCGTTCAGCACACGGCCGTGCGGAGCTTCTCAAGGACATCTTCATCTGCCCGTGGGGAACAGCCGCATGCGCCGGATATACACTGGCTCAGCGGAGCGACACCGTCGGCCCCTTCCTCGTCACCCACCGCTGGCATGGCTGCCAATGCCGGCTCAAGCTTCATCTTAAGGTCGATGGTCTCGGCGAAGCTCCTTTTTCAGGAGCACTCCACGGTGGCCAATGCTGGCTCAAGCTTCATCTTGAGGTCGATAGTCTCAGCGAAGCTCCTTTTTCTGGAGCTCTCCACGGTGGCGCCCGCCTCCTAAGGCCTTGACCGTGCCGCCACCACGCAGGCCGAGCCAGAGCCCTGTCTCCCTCGAACCCGAGCTCGCCATTGATCACTTGCTGCCAGGCAAGTATGTCCCGTCAAGCGCCAGGCGGGTGGCGGCGGACAGGTGGTAGTCGAGCGCGGCGGCGAACCAGCGTAGATCGTCGAGTTTATTCAGGGATACCTCGATCGAGCGATGTCTATATAAGCGTAGGTCGTGCGTGCACCGATTTGGACTTTTTTCCGGAGCGAGCCCTGAGTTCAGACTTGGTACGTACCCTCGGGCTCACGTAGTATGGTAGCTGACCTAGGAAACTCTACCTCGCGTGCGATCGAAGGAAACTCGCGGACGAAGACGAAAATGCATTGACGGTCGGACGAAACGTAGGAAACGTATTAAGGTCGGTTTTTCTGACGGACGAACCATCGGAAGGCACTGGGAGGCCGGTTGCAGATCGGAAGGAGTCCCGGTTTTTTTGACGGACGAAAATTTGTTTCGGTTTTTTTGACCTACCAACACCACCGATCCGTAACTTATTAGTAGAGATAGTAAGCATTTAAGTTGATAAACAAGGTCTAAACATATTCAAACCAGACAAATCATGTATCTACCCACTAAACCTAAACTCTGTCTTATGAAGTCGATCAAGCATGAAGAGAAGTGGTTTTGGGTTTCAAACATGGAAATTTCAAAAACCTCCCAAATGCTTCATTTTAGAGTGACTAAGAAGGATGCAGGCTTACCTTTTCATTTTCATGTTTTAAACTTGTTTAAATCTTGGTCAAACCTTGGATTTTATCAAGATTCAAATGGGCATAAAAATATTTAGAAAAATCATGTACGTATCTACCCCTAACCCTAAACTCTGTCTTACGAAGTCAAGCATAATAAGAAGTGGTTTTGGGTTTCAAACATGGAAATTTCAAAAACCTCCCAGAAGCTTCATTTTAGAGCGACTAAGAAGGATCCATGCTTACATTTTATTTTGATGTTTTAAACATGTTCAAATCTTGGTCAAACCGTACCTAGGATTTGACCAAGAATCAAATGGGCATAAAAATTCAAAAAAAAAATGAAAAACCATAGCACATAGCCTTCTTATGTCATATAGTACGCACTCAAGTTGATAAACAAGGTCTAGACATATTCAAACCATAAAAATCATGTATCTACCCCTAACCCTAAACTTTGTCTTATGAAGTCAAGCACGACCAGAATTCGTTTTGGGTTTCAAACATGGAAATTTCAAAAACCTTCCCAAAAGCCTCATTTTGGAGTTACTCAGAAGGATACATGCTTACCTTTTCATTTTCATGTTTTAAACTTGTTTAAATCTTGGTTAAACCTAGGATTTGACCAAGATCAAATGGGCATAAAAATTCAGAACAAATAAAAAATGAAAACCAAAGCACATAGTATTCTTATGTCATATAGTAATCATTCAAGTTGATAAACAAGGTCTAAACATATTCAAACCAGACAAATCATGTATCTACCCACTAAACCTAAACTCTGTCTTATGAAGTCGATCAAGCATGAAGAGAAGTGGTTTTGGGTTTCAAACATGGAAATTTCGAAAACCTCCCAAATGCTTCATTTTAGAGTGACTAAGATGGATGCAGGCTTACCTTTTCATTTTCATGTTTTAAACTTGTTTAAATCTTGGTCAAACCAAGGATTTGACCAAGATTCAAAAGGGCATAAAAATAAGTTCCCAATGGTCCCGTGTCCAACAAGGGACGAGTAGTTTCTCTCCACTTCTTCCTGGCATGTGGGGTGAGCAAGCCCTCCCATTAGTATCAGAGGAATTTAATTTGACAAGGGCTACAGGACGACATCACCAAAAAGGGTTAATTGGTTCTATGCAACTCCTCAATTCACAAGTTGTGTTTATGCCATTACAAAAGCTGAAGTTGTGTTTATGCCACTCTCAATTCTCAATAACCCCTTCTATGCCATTTTCAGTTTATACTTTCGTATTGACCAAAATAATACTGTGTTCAGATTTGGAGCGACTTTTGGGTGTTTCGGGCACACAAAAAATCCAAAATTTTCAAATTCTGGAAAAAAATTATAACTTATCAGAAAAATCTAAAAAAAATTTACAGGAAATCGAAAACACTGAAACGAGTATACTGTTTTAATTTGAGCCATTTATGTGCGGATTTGCATTAAAACTGACATTTTATGTTCTGTCTAGAAATTGGTAAAATTTTGTCCAAAAAATCAAACTCTTTCGAAAAATCTGAAAAATTTACAGAATGTCAAGAACACTAATATGAGTCTACTATTCTAATATGAGCCATTTCTGGGCACATATGATCCATTAAAAATATGTGCAAAGTACGGTCCAGATTATCTGAGAGTATGTACAAACTGTAGTATAGGGTACAAATACTTGGATACATAGGCAGTATATGATGTTGTATTGCTGAAAATGGCATAGAAAGGGGTATTGAGAACTGAGAGTGGCATAGACACAACTTCAGTTTTTTAATGGCATAAACACAACTTGTGAATTGGGGAGTGGCATAGAACCAATTAACCCCACCAAAAAAGGGTGACGCATGTCTCCTTCACCAAAACAGCAATACCTGTCTGAAACAAGTACAAGAACACAAGTACACCACCATAATAATAATACTACATGGACACAAGTACTAATATAATAAAGTAAGAGTACTAGTTTGTTTACATTTCCACAAGCCACTTTTACGAACAAAAATTCGAAAATTAACCTTCATACATTCGGAAGCCAGGTGACACAGCAGTCATCAAGGATTGCAGCTACCGGTACACAGTGACCTTGTCAAGATCTACCTTGAGCCTGCTTGACGCTTCAGCTCGGAGTTGAGAGCCTTCTCCTGTGACAGCTCGGCCTCTAGTTTGTCCGTCCTAACCGTGAGGTTCAGGATCAGTCCGGCGAGTTTGTCCATGGTCTCCGCCTGGCCGAGGCTCCGCCGCTGGATCTCGTTACTCTCAGTGAACGATTTCATGGCGATATCGTCGAGAATGCGAATCCGGATCTTCTCAGTGGCGAGCTCAGAATAAAGTCTCATGCACTCATCGGCGAGGGCGCTTCTGTCCGCCGTCTCGATGCAGAAATCGCCCATAACCATTTCTAAAATGGTCTCGATCTCGTAGCGGGGCTTCTATCAGATGGGGATGGAGCACAAAATCAGAAGTGTACCCATAGAGCTACCAAGAAAGAGAGAATGGGAATCCCAATTTGCACGAATGTCTATACCTCGCTGCTTTGAGAAGTTGGCTCCGTGGAAGATGTTTCCGCAGGCAGGAGGGCTGCGGGAAAACTAAGGCCGCCCGACCTGAAAATACGATTGAGAGAAGGTTCGAAAAGGAGGGGATGATAAGTTCTGAAAGACATAGAAAGATGCGCAAGAACGGAGGATCGCCTGAAGGTAGCAGTCGCGGGCTGCGACGCCCTTGAAGACTCTTGCGCAGAAGGCACCTCGACAGCAGCACAGGGACGCCATTGCTGGGATTCCCTCAGCTTCGCCGCAGCCGCACGAGCCCTTCTGTGGCGAGACTTGCTCCCGGTCATGGTGGCGAAGTAGTATTCCAAGAGGTAAACGAAGTGGTGAGCCGAGGAAGACGGCTAGAGCAAAGGTTAGTCCTTAAATTTGGCCTCCCCGTCTCCTCGGCTCCTCGCGAGTAGTAGGAGTAATACTTATCTGGTCAAAGAGCAAACTTCAAGGCAGAGACTTGGTGGGCCATTCATCTCCAACTATACTTCCTCCGATCCGAATGATACAGTACCAAATTTTTGAATGACAAATCACCCAAAACAGTATTCCAGGAGTATATGTAAGCTTTGGTGTTTTTACCCCTAACCCTAAACTTTGTCTTCTGAAGTGTCGATCAAGCACGAAGAGAAGTCGTTTTGGGTTTCAAACATGGAAATTTCAAAAACTTCCCAAAAGCTTCACTTTGGAGTGACTAATAAGGATCGATGCATGCTTACCTTTTCATTTTCATGTTTTAAACTTGTTTAATTAAATCTTGGTTAATTAAACCTAGGATTTGACCAAGATCAAATGGGCATAAAAATTCAGTAAAAATATAAAAAATGAAAACCAAAGCACATAGTATTCTTATGTCATATAGCAAGCATTCAAGTTGATAAACAAGGTCTAAACATTTTCAAACCAGACAAATCATGTATCTACCCCTAAACCTAAACTCTGTCTTATGAAGTCGATCAAGGATGAAGAGAAGTGGTTTTGGGTTTCAAACATGGAAATTTCAAAAACCTCCCAAAAGTTTCATTTTAGAGTGACTAAGAAGGATCCATGCACACCTTTTCATTTTCATGTTTTAAACTTGTTCAAATCTTGGTCAAACTTAGGATTTGACCAAGATTCAAATGGGCATAACAATACTTAGAAAAATCATGTACGTATCTACCCCTAACCCTAAACTCTATCTTACGAAGTCAAGCATGAAGAGAAGTGGTTTATTTGGGTTTCAAACATGGAAATTTGAAGACCCCCCAAAAGCTTCATTTTAGATTGACTAAAGGATCCAGGTCGGGATTACCTTTTATTTGCATGTTTTAAACTTGTTCAAATCTTGGTCAAACCGTACCTAGGATTTGACTAAGATTCAAATGGGCATAAAAGTTCAAAAAAATGAAAAACCTCCCAATAGCTTCATTTTAGAGTGACTAAGAAGGATCCAGGCTTACCTTTTCATTTTCATGTTTTAAACTTGTTCAAATCTTGGCCAAACTTATGATTTGACCAAATTCAAATGGGCATAGAAATTGGGAGGAATGGTACATGAATTACAATTCAAGAAAACACAAGGTAACTTAAATACTTGGATGCCCCAAAGATGTGTGGAAGCCCAAAACAATGGCAAAACATGTGCACACGCAGCATCCAATTCAAGTAGAACACATACCAGGCACCAATAGTTTGACCTAAATTTGAAATCAAAGAGAAGGTGGTTAGAAAAAATCAAAATTGGCAAAGCAAAGCATGAAATCATGAATTTGTGATGCACTATAGCTATGAAAAGTATAAAACAATGCATACCAAAATGATTTTTTTAGAGGAATACTAGTTCAACTTATTTAATTTTATATTAGTAGCCCGAAATCGAACCAGTAGTTGGATATTTTTGAACTTGATCAGTAGTAGTGGGCAAAACCCTAGATTAACCTATTTAATCATAGATTCGTAGGTCGATTTTTCTACTTTTATATTATTACTATGCGGCACACGTGTGTTTGCCCGTCGAGTGAAACTCGGAGGAAGAGGGATCACTCGGAAGGAGAGAAGAAGGGAGAGAATTATGGTGTACTGCCCTTTTCGGGTGATGATGTTGACTGTTCTGTAGGTTTTGTCAGTGAGCAGGAGGTGCGAGCGAGCGAGCGAGTCGAGCGAGGCCGAGAATGAGAGATTTTTTTTTGTGAGAGGGACAACCGAATCCTGAAGGACCCAGAGACTTCCAGTATGCATCCTGATGAGTTTGCGTACCTACCGCACTTGGCTTGTGCTCACTGAAGTGTGGGACCTCACGCATGGGCACCACACGTAAGTGACAGACCTGTTGGTTTAAAAACTCGGTTGATTATTATACTACTCCTATGGATTCAAGGGTATGAAAGTCAAGTTAACTCATTTACATGACATTATTTTTTCCATGAAGCCAAGTTAACTCATATATCAATTGGTACATTTTGGAGTGACTAAGAAGGATCCAGACTTACTTTTTCATTTTCATATTTTAAACATGTTTAAATCGTGGTCAAACCTATGATTTGACCAAGATTCAAATGGGCATAAAAATTCAAAAAAATCAACAAAAAAAACATGTCGTGTTCTTATGTCATATAGTAAGCATTCAAGGTGATAAACAAGGTCTGACATATTCAAACAAGAGAAATCGATCATATATCTACCCCTAACCCTAAACTTTGTCTTCTGAAGTGTCGATCAAGCACGAAGAGAAGTCGTTTTGGGTTTCAAACATGGAAATTTCAAAAACTTCCCAAAAGCTTCACTTTGGAGTGACTAAGAAGGATCGATGCATGCTTCCCTTTTCATTTTCATGTTTTATACTTGTTTAAATCTTGTTCAAACCTAGGATTTGACCTAGATTCAAAATGTGCATCAAAATTCAAAAAAAATTAGAAAAATTTAAAACCAAATTAAAGCACAAAGTTTTCTTATGTCATATAGTAAGCATTAAAGTTGATAAACAAGGTCTAGACACATATTCAAACAAAAGACAAATCATATATCTACACCCCTAACCCCTAAACTCTATCTTATGAAGTCAACGAGCATGAAGAGAAGTGGTTTTGGGTTTCAAACATGGAAATTTCAAAAACCTCCCAAAAGCTTCATTTTAGAGTGACTAATAATATAACAAGGATCCATGCTTACCACCTTTTCATTTTCATATTTTAAACTTGTTTATATCTGTGTCAAATTACACCTATGATTTGAGCAAAAGATTCAAATGGGCATAAAAATTTAAAAAAATATCGGAAAAATGAAAAACAAAAGCATATAGTCTTCTTATGTCATATAGTAAGCATTCAAGTTGATAAACGAGGTTTGCACATATTCAAACCTAGGCAAAGCATGTATCTACCCCCTAGCCCCTAAACTCTATCTTATGAAGTCAAGCATGAAGAGAAGTGGTTTTGGGTTTCAAACAAGAAAATTTCAAGAACATCCCAAAAATTTCATTTTAGAGTGACTATAAGAAGGATACATGCTTCCCCTTTTCATTTTCATGTTTTATACTTGTTTAAATCTTGGTCAAACCTAGGATTTGACAAAGATTCAAATGTGCATCAAAATTTTTAAAAAAAAAAACCAAAGCACATAGTTTTCTTATGTCATATAGTAAGCATTAAAGTTGATAAACAAGGTCTAGATATATTCAAACAAGAAAAATCATGTATCTACCCCTAACCCTAAACTCTGTATTATGAAGTCAAGCATGAAGAGAAGTGGTTTTGTGTTTCAAACATGGAAATTTCAAAAACCTCCCAAAAGCTTCATTTTAGAGTGACTAAGAAGGATACAAGCTTACCTTTTCAATTTCATGTGTTAAACTTGTTTAAATCTTGGTCAAACCTAGCTAGGATTTGACCAAGAGATTCAAATGGGCATAAGAATTAAAAAAAAAGTGCACGGTCTTCTTATGTCATATAGTAAGACATTCGAGTTGATAAACAAAGTCTGGAAATATTTAAAACAGACGAATCATGTATCTACCCCCTAACCATAAACTAAAGAGAAGTGGTTTAATTTGGGTTTCAAACATGGAAATTTCAAAAACCTCCCAAAAGCTTCATTTTAGAGTGACTAAGAAGGATCCAGGCTTACCCTTTTCATTTTCATGTTTTAAACTTGTTCAAATCTTGGTCAAACTTAGGATTTGACTAAGATTCAAATGGGCATAAAAATTCAAAAAAAATGAAAAACGAAAGCACATATATAGCCTTCTTATGTCATATAGTAAGCACTCAAGTTGATAAACATGGTCTAGACATATTCAAACCGAGAGAAATCGATCATATATCTACCCCTAAGCCTAAACTTTGTCTTCTGAAGTGTCGATCAAGCATGAAGAGAAGTCGTTTTGGGTTTCAAACATGGAAATTTCAAAAACTTCCCAAAAGCTTCATTTTAGAGTGACTAAGAAGGATCCAGGCTTACCCTTTTCATTTTCATTTTCATGTTTTAAACTTGTTCAAATCTTGGTCAAACTTAGGATTTGACCAAGATTCAAATGGGCATAAAAATTCAAAAAAAAACCAAAGCACATATATAGCCTTCTTATGTCATGTAGTAAGCACTCAAGTTGATAAACATGGTCTAGACATATTCAAACCAGAGAAATCGATCATATATCTACCCGTAACCCTAAACTTTGTCTTCTGAAGTGTCGATCAAGCACGAAGAGAAGTCGTTTTGGGTTTCAAACATGGAAATTTCAAAAACTTCCCAAAAGCTTCACTTTGGAGTGACTAAGAAGGATCGATGCATGCTTACCTTTTCATTTTCATTTTCATGTTTTAAACTTGTTCAAATCTTGGTCAAACTTAGGATTTGACCAAGATTCAAATGGGCATAAAAATTCAAAAAAAAAAACCAAAGCACATATATAGCCTTCTTATGTCATGTAGTAAGCACTCAAGTTAATAAACATGGTCTAGACATATTCAAACCAGAGAAATCGATCATATATCTACCCCTAACCCTAAACTTTGTCTTCGAAGTGTCGATCAAGCACGAAGAGAAGTCGTTTTGGGTTTCAAACATGGAAATTTCAAAAACTTCCCAAAAGCTTCACTTTGGAGTGACTAAGAAGGATCGATGCATACTTACCTTTTCATTTTCATTTTCATGTTTTAAACTTGTTCAAATCTTAGTCAAACTTAGGATTTGACCAAGATTCAAATGGGCATAAAAATTCAAAAAAAAAAAAAACCAAAGCACATATATAGCCTTCTTATGTCATGTAGTAAGCACTCAAGTTGATAAACATGGTCTAGACATATTCAAACCAGAGAAATCGATCATATATCTACCCCTAACCCTAAACTTTGTCTTCTGAAGTGTCGATCAAGCACGAAGAGAAGTCGTTTTGGGTTTCAAACATGGAAATTTCAAAAACTTCCCAAAAGCTTCATTTTAGAGTGACTAAGAAGGATCCAGTGCTTACCTTTTCATTTTCATTTTCATGTTTTAAACTTGTTCAAATCTTGGTCAAACTTAGGATTTGACCAAGATTCAAATGGGCATAAAAATTCAAAAAAAAAAACCAAAGCACATATATAGCCTTCTTATGTCATGTAGTAAGCATTCAAGGTGATAAACATGGTCTAGACATATTGAAACCAGAAAAATCGATCATATATCTACCCCTAACCCTAAACTTTGTCTTCTGAAGTGTCGATCAAGCACGAAGAGAAGTCGTTTTGGGTTTCAAACATGGAAATTTCAAAAACTTCCCAAAAGCTTCACTTTGGAGTGACTAAGAAGGATCGATGCATGCTTACCTTTTCATTTTCATGTTTTATACTTGTTTAAATCTTGGTCAAACCTAGGATTTGACCAAGATTCAAAATGTGCATCCAAATTCAAAAAAATTAGAAAAATTTAAAACCAAATTAAAGCACAAAGTTTTCTTATGTCATATAGTAAGCATTAAAGTTGATAAACAAGGTCTAGACACATATTCAAACAAAAGACAAATCATGTATCTACACCCCTAACCCCTAAACTCTATCTTATGAAGTCAACAGCATGAAGAGAAGTGGTTTTGGGTTTCAAACATGGAAATTTCAAAAACCTCCCAAAAGCTTCATTTTAGAGTGACTAATAATATAAGAAGGATCCATGCTTACCACCTTTTCATTTTCATATTTTAAACTTGTTTAAATCTGTGTCAAATTACACCTATGATTTGAGCAAAAGATTCAAATGGGCATAAAATTTTAAAAAAAATCAGAAAAATGAAAAACAAAAGCATATAGTCTTCTTATGTCATATAGTAAGCATTCAAGTTGATAAACAAGGTTTGCACATATTCAAACCTAGGCAAAGCATGTATCTACCCCCTAGCCCCTAAACTCTATCTTATGAAGTCAAGCATGAAGAGAAGTGGTTTTGGGTTTCAAACATGAAAATTTCAAGAACATCCCAAAAATTTCATTTTAGAGTGACTATAAGAAGGATACATGCTTCCCCTTTTCATTTTCATGTTTTATACTTGTTTAAATCTTGGTCAAACCTAGGATTTGACAAAGATTCAAATGTGCATCAAAATTAAAAAAAATTAAAAAATTAAAAACCAAAGCACATAGTTTTCTTATGTCATATAGTAAGCATTAAAGTTGATAAACAAGGTCTAGATATATTCAAACAAGAAAAATCATGTATCTACCCCTAACCCTAAACTCTGTCTTATGTAGTCAAGCATGAAGAGAAGTGGTTTTGGGTTTCAAACTTGGAAATTTAAAGAACCTCCTAAAAGCTTCATTTTAGAGTGACTAAGAAGGATCCATGCTTACCTTTTATTTTCATGTTTTAAACATGTTCAAATCTTGATCAAACCATACCTAGGATTTGACCAAGATTCAAATGGGCACAACAATTCAAAAAAATTGAAAAACCAAAGCACATAGCCTTCTTATGTCATATAGTAAGCACTCAAGTTGGTAAACAAGGTCTAGACATATTCAAACAACAAATCATGTATCTACCCCCTAACCCTAAACTGTGTCTTATGAAGTCAAGCATGAAGAGAAGTGGTTTTGTGTTTCAAACATGGAAATTTCAAAAACCTCCCAAAAGCTTCATTTTAGAGTGACTAAGAAGGATCCAGGCTTACCTTTTCATTTTCATGTTTTAAACTTGTTCAAATCTTGGCCAAACTTATGATTTGACCAAATTCAAATGGGCATAGAAATTGGGAGGAATGGTACATGAATTACAATTCAAGAAAACACAAGGTAACTTAAATACTTGGATGCCCCAAAGATGTGTGGAAGCCCAAAACAATGGCAAAACATGTGCACACGCAGCATCCAATTCAAGTAGAACACATACCAGGCACCAATAGTTTGACCTAAATTTGAAATCAAAGAGAAGGTGGTTAGAAAAAATCGAAATTGGCAAAGCAAAGCATGAAATCATGAATTTGTGATGCACTATAGCTATGAAAAGTATAAAACAATGCATACCAAAATGATTTTTTTAGAGGAATACTAGTTCAACTTATTTAATTTTATATTAGTAGCCCGAAATCGAACCAGTAGTTGGATATTTTTGAACTTGATCTGTAGTAGTGGGCAAAACCCTAGATTAACCTATTTAATCATAGATTCGTAGGTCGATTTTTCTACTTTTATATTATTACTATGCAGCACACGTGTGTTTGCCCGTCGAGTGAAACTCGGAGGAAGAGGGATCACTCGGAAGGAGAGAAGAAGGGAGAGAATTATGGTGTACTGCCCTTTTTCGGGTGATGATGTTGACTGATTCGCGGGTTTTGTCAGTGAGCAGGAGGTGCGAGCGAGCGAGTCGACCGAGGCCGAGAATGAGAGATTTTTTTTTGTGAGAGGGACAACCGAATCCTGAAGGACCCAGAGACTTCGAGTACGCATCCTGATGAGTTTGCGTACCTACCGCACTTGGCTTGTGCTCACTGAAGTGTGGGACCTCACGCATGGGCACCACACGTAAGTGACAGACCTGTTGGTTTAAAAACTCGGTTGATTATTATACTACTCCTATGGATTCAAGGGTATGAAAGCCAAGTTAACTCATTTACATGACATTATTTTTTCCATGAAGCCAAGTTAACTCATATATCAATTGGTACATTTTGGAGTGACTAAGAAGGATCCAGACTTACTTTTTCATTTTCATGTTTTAAACATGTTTAAATCGTGGTCAAACCTATGATTTGACCAAGATTCAAATGGGCATAAAAATTCAAAAAAATCAACAAAAAAAAACAAAGCACATCGTCTTCTTATGTCATATAGTAAGCATTCAAGGTGATAAACAAGGTCTGACATATTCAAACCAGAGAAATCGATCATGTATCTACCCCTAACCCTAAACTTTGTCTTATGAAGATCAAGCACGAAGAGAAGTCGTTTTGGGTTTCAAACATGGAAATTTCAAAAACCTCCCAAAAGCTTCATTTTAGAGTGACTAAGAAGGATACAAGCTTACCTTTTCATTTTCATGTGTTAAACTTGTTTAAATCTTGGTCAAACCTAGCTAGGATTTGACCAAGAGATTCAAATGGGCATAAGAATTAAAAAAAAAAACCAAAGCGCATGCTCTTCTTATGTCATATAGTAAGACATTCGATTTGATAAACAAGGTCTAGAACTATTTAAAAGAGACGAATCATGTATCTACCCCCTAACCATAAACTCTTTCTTGTAAAGTCAAGCATGAAGAGAAGTGGTTTTGGGTTTCAAACATGGAAATTTCAAAAACCTCCCAAAAGCTTCATTTTAGAGTGACTAAGAAGGATCCAGACTTACCCTTTTCATTTTCATGTTTTAAACTTGTTCAAATCTTGGTCAAACTTAGGATTTGACCAAGATTCAAATGGGCATAAAAATTCAAAAAAAATGAAAAACCAAAGCACATATATAGCCTTCTTATGTCATATAGTAAGCACTCAAGTTGATAAACATGGTCTAGACATATTCAAACCAGAGAAATCGATCATATATCTACCACTAACCCTAAACTTTGTCTTCCGAAGTGTCGATCAAGCACGAAGAGAAGTCGTTTTGGGTTTCAAACATGGAAATTTCAAAAACTTCCCAAAAGCTTCACTTTGGAGTGACTAAGAAGGATCGATGCATGCTTACCTTTTCATTTTCATGTTTTAAACTTGTTTAATTAAATCTTGGTTAAACCTAGGATTTGACCAACACTACAAGGAAAAGGCCTACCGCCGGCGAACCTAAAAGGCCCATTGCAGGCGCACCACGAGCCCGCCGGTGCGAACGGGCCGGTGATAACTGGCCACTACCGGCGCACCAGGCAGTGCGCCGGCGATAGGACGGATACTGCCGGCGCGCCATCGACGCTTCGCCGGCAAAGGACAAGTTCCACCAGCGCACCAGCAGCTGCGCCGGCAGCAGTGCTTCCAGCACTGGCGCATGCCACGTGCGCCGGCAATAAATTCGAAAATTATTTTTTCAGCTTTTTTCCAGCATATTAGAATACATATTTGACAGCAGTATATATTTACAACACAGTTCATATTTGTACAGCAGCACATGCAATATGAGAAGCACATAGAGACTCAAGTATCATTTCGGTATCAATACACAAATACACAAGTCTCGTTCCGGCATGTTGATTCATACAACACATGTGCATATGCAACACCGAACGACGAAGTTTCACAAAGTTAGATGTCTCGGTACATAGTCGTCACAAGTATCGTCATACACCTCACAATGTAGGTCCTAACCTAAACTACAATCACATAGAACATGACCAACATGGTCATGATGACCATCATCACGAAGGCCATGGTCTTCATCCGGTTCCTCCTCATGTCCCTCATCTCTCCCGCTACATAACGGGCGTATCTTCCTTCCGCCTCCACCCTAGTGGGGTATCCCTTGTAGCTGTTGCCGCTGAAACGGTGCACCTGTCTCCGACAGTCCTCCCAGTCATCGTAGACTCCAGGAACCCTCCCCTTGTACACGACATATGTCGTCGGCATCTCCATGCACAAGACAAGTTAAACGTTAGTACCAATGCAATGAACAAGTGCCAACTCAAATAAGAGACAAGTAGTACGAACTAAATAGCATGTGCCTCATACTTTGTTGGTCGAAATAAATAATAACATACAGGGATGGGGTCAGCGAGGCTAGGTAGGATGCACAATAGATTGATATTTGTGGCCATCACACCAAGCCTCACTGGCCCCACCCCGGAGTGTACAAGTGACCGAACATTTTAATCATCGGCCAATGCAATTAAGAAGTGCGAACTCAAATAAAAGACAAGTAGTACGAATTAAATAGCGTGCCTCATACTTTGTCGGTCGAAACACATATTAACATCCAGTGATGGAGTCAGTGAGGCTAGGTAGGATGCATAATAGATTGATACTTGTGGCCATCGCACCAAGACTCACTGGCTCCACCCCCGAGTGTACGAGTGACCGAACATTCTAATCATCGGCGAACTCCCAATACGAGGCAAGTAGGGGTCGAGTAAATGCAAATAATTATTAAGGTATCTACGCCATAATATTGAAATATATAGCAAAGTAAATGAAAATATAGACACATGTTCACATGCACATCCATACAACTAAATAAAAGCAACAAGTTCATTCTATGGGAATATGTAGCAATTATTACAATACGGAAGTTCAAGGACATATCGTTCAAGCTTTAGCAATAGTGTTCCCGTCGTAGGATCAGGTTGTACGCCTAGGGGGAATGGACGGCAGCCCTCAAGCGAGTTGAACGGCCTCTCATCACGCGACATCTCCAAGCGGAGTTCTATCTCGTCATTAGGTGGTAGACCGTAGCCGTAGAAGAACTCGCCAGACCTACTGTTGACATCCTGCAGGATTACCGTGCAAATGAACTGCTGGATGCGAGCCCAGTTCTTTCTAATCTCTCTATCAGGGGCATCCGCCATGTTTGCAAACCTGTTTCTGAGATTCTCTGGCAGCAACATGTCATCTGCGTACTTTATGTACTCCTGCATCTGAAGGATGGCGTACCACGCGTCCATCCCATTGTCTTGCGTCGACTGCCTGAGGCAGGGAAGTTGGTTGTGTGGGTTAAGACCAAGCCTCCTCGGGATTTCCTCTCTACTTTGAGGGGGCCTGCCTTGTTGGCGAAGCCGGTGAGAGCATCATTGAGAAGGGCCCTGATGTGGGTGTAGTCTTTCTTGCGGCCCTACCCGAGTCGAGATAGACTGCATGCGAGTGTTGCGGGTGCACGACGATGAGGGTGCAAAACTTGTCTCTGCGGAAAACACACGGATTAACCTTTGGAAATGCAAATGGAGATATAGGATAGAATGGTGATGGGGGACTAGCAAGTGATTACTTACTCGGGGAAGTAAGGGATGAGAATGGCGCCCTTTTTAATGTTCGCCAGCATGAAATCCTCGACCTGCTGGGTGGCAATCGCGCGATCCCCAGCGTTGCAGATGATGCTCTCCCGCATATAGAAGGGGTCCATTATCGCGATGGTCGGCGTCCCCTCCTTAACAATCTGGGAAGACAAGCTAAGAGCAACTAGGCGAACCACACTAAAGTGGAGCGCTTGCATGCGATAGATGCTAAAGATGTCGTTGAACCGGATGAAGCACAAGTCCTCGGGGTACTTCTCGACGAAGTTCATGCCAGTTGGCACCTTCGCCACGAAGAGAGGGTAAGCAGGATCTTTTGATTTGAGAACAATGTTCTCCACATGCCTGACAGTCTCATGCAAGATCCTCATATTCGGGGTGAGTTTCTTCAGGACATGCTCCGGCAGCATCGGTTCACCCAAGTGATGCAGAGGTCGCCAATTGTTTGGCAACTTGTCAAGGAGTGGGACCTTGTCCTTGGATTTGGCCGCCGCCTTGTCTTGGGCGTCCTTCTTATTTGCCCTCTTCCTCTTCTTGGGTTGTAGTGCTGGACCATCCATCGCCGTAGTGGCCGTAGCACGGAGTGTGTTTGGGCTCATCATATTTTTGACGGCGGCGGTGGCGACCTCCTTAGGATTTTCCTCCTCAACCGTTTCTTGAGAATCGAACAGCTTCTTGGAGCACACATATTTCGAGGCCGGCGCATCCTCATGGACAACTTGTGAAGACGTAGGAATATCCCATTGGAAGTTCTCACGTTCGTATTCCTCGGCCTCTGGCGCAGCTGGCTGTTGTGGTGGGGCGCTGACCTCTGGCGCAGCTGGCCGTTCTGGTGGGGCGATTACCACCGGCGCCGCTGGCTGTCGTGGAGGGACGCTGACATGTGGCGCCGCAAGGTGCTTGTCTTTGCTTGCCGTCGACCCCGAGTAGGTGTTGATCCGAATTATGGTCTTCGGCCATAGCAGTACCCAACCCTTCAGTGAGGCCAGATTCAACGGGCTATCGTCATCGGCACCATGTGGTTGATTAGGAGGAAACAAATCCTCATAGCCCGGTAACGCCCGATCCACTTCAACCCGGTAAACGTCATCCGCCATATCTCGTGTGTGCCACTTCTTATCCAGGGGCCGAAGGATGGACCCCCTCGCGACGTCTTTGAGTTCGTCGTTTACTCTCATCGAGGAAGGTGCATGGCGTTGAGAGCGCCTGCGAGAACATGTGTATGGCGTTAGAGAGAGGGCAAGGATGATGAAACTAATATATTAACTTGATGTACACATTAGTTAATTACCGTGAGGGCGTTGAGCTCGGCTAATGTCGACGGGCCGGCACATGCGGCGGCGGGCGTGCAAGTGACGGAGGGGCTGCTACCCGGCATGGACGGTGAATCCCTAGCACCAACGACATTGCCGGCGGCCGGAGGAGTCTCCATTATAACATTGTCATTGCCGGCGGACGGCGGCGCCATCGAGTTGCTGTCGTCGAAGCTAACCACTTGCATTTTCGGGGGGGGGGCTGGTTTGCCACCCTCATACCACGCGTGTAGAGCGTCGAAATATGCTTGGACTGAAGCGGCGACTTCAGCTTTGACTTCAGGTACGAGTGTAGCTTTGAGTTGCGGTACCAGTTGCGGTACCAGTTGCGGTACCAAACCAGCTTGGACTTGGGCTAGGATTGACTCCCTCATTTCCTCCGCCTCCCGCTGCTTCCTCTCACTGCGCGCATTTTTATCGGCCGCAGACGACAAGCCGTAGTGACCATGCTTGTGGCCTGTACCGGCGCCAGCCACACGGCCTCTATGCGGCCTTCTCGTAGGTGAATGCTCATTGACGATGTTTAGCGCCCGTACGAGAGGCTTGTCCCATGCTACCCTGCCCGTCGACGCATGGGACGAGGAGCCTTCGTCACCTTGAGAAAGTCTTTGTCTTTCTTCTTCCTGCGGAAGAAACGCGAACCATTTAGAAATCTTGCTAATATTATATGAACGATACTTGATCTAATTAAACCGGTAAATTGCTTACCAGTTTTTTCTCCAACGACAGGACCTTCTTGTCGTTCGTGAACCAAATTATGTCGGTTACGACCTTCGGGTCCGTGACAAGTTCCCCGGTTAGTTTCTTCTTATGGTACCGGGACCTGATGAATCTTCTTTCAAGCGGGTCCTTGTACTTGAGCCAGGGGTTCTCAATGCCGGCATTTACATACGCCTCGTCCTCCTTCGCCCAATAGGGCTCCTTTCCCTCGTACCCACGGCTCCCAAGGTTGTGGTTGCCGATGTTAAGCTCCCGCATTTCCTTCCCCCACAACTTGCGATTCTTGGTTGCTTGTAGCTCTTCATTGGCCACAAAAGCATCAAAGTCCGCCTGGGTGACATGCGGAAAGGCGGAGTGGACCTCTTCGAAACCTTTGCCCTCAGAAATCAGCTTCCGCACCATGTACTTATAGCTGCTGAGGTGTTCGGTGAACTTCAGGAGGGCTTGTGAGTTCACAATCTTGTTGGTTTGATGACTGAAGGCGTAGTCGCCTAGGAACTTGTATCGTGCGTGCAACCTCGCAATGAGCTGGGCTCGCAAAGGCGCTTTGTTCTCAGCTCGGAGGTCCGTCTCGTTGAGATTGACGACCTCTTGGAGGATACATGCCATTTGGTTGCCGTACCCCTTGGCAACATCCTTAGGCTCCACCGGCAAACCACTGGCGGGGTCCACCTCTTTTATTGTGTCTCTGCCGGTGGCGACCGTGTTTTGGCGCCTTGCCTTCCGCGGCCTCTTGGAACCACTTGTCCCGGTGCCACTACTCCCGGCGGCTCCGCTAGGATCGTCGCCGCTTGTCTCGCTGCCACCCCCGGCGGCGCCGGTTGCCTCGTCGCCGCTTGGCGCGTAGGTACTACCCCCGGCGGCGTCGCTTGCCTCGTTGCCGCTTGGCTCGACGGCACTCCCCCCACCGTCATCCTCCATCTCATGGTCCTCGTCGCCGCCAGCACCAGCGGCCTCGGCATCCTCCTCCGTCCTAAAGAAGTGCGTATTCTAGTGCTCCTCTAATTCTTCTTGAGACGCCATGGTGGCTTGCACTAATAGAAGATGAAAAAGAGTTAGAATTCACGGAAAAATTCGGCATGACCTTTGCTAAAAATTGGTCATGCCGAGTGCTAGAATTGCCGGAACGGAAATGAATCGACATTCCGGCACTCAATAGCAACTCAATCCCTGTAACGAAATGCAAGCATCTTGACAACACATGTAAATATTTACGAGACATGTAAATGTGTAACGGACATCAACTAAGCAATATTTACTAAATCTGAACATGTATACGGTATCTTCATTTTCATTTCTTTTCCAACCAGCGAGCAAGAGAGCAGCAGCTTCATTTTCATTTTTTCCAACCAGCAGCAAGAGAGCAACATGAGCTTAATTTCATTTTCTTAACCAGAGAGCAACATGAGAACACCCAAAATTGTACAATGCTCTCCAGTTTAAAAATAAGTCACAGATTATATAGCAGACTTAAATAAACATGTGCAAAACAATAAATAGGAACTCATAGTATTGCATTTTCCAAGAAATACTAGTTCACCTTGTGGCTTCTATTACAAAAGCAAATGAATACCCAATATTGCTACTGCACATAATTCTACATTAACAACATGAGGGAAACACATGGTCTAAACCAACAGTAGTAGTAGCAGCAGATATATATAGCAGCAGCTATATAGGAGCAACACCAACTGATAGCACTTGTTCTTTTTACCTTTCAGCCAGCCAGCACACTTACAGAGAGCTAGCTAGACCTTGGCATTTTGCTATATCTTGGCATTTACAGAATTTACAGAATTTCAGCCAGCCCACATGATGAACCAAAACATCTTTGTATGCACAAAAAGAACCAAAACCAGAGAACAATATCCTGGTTATGTTGGAGTACTAGGAACAACTATAAACTACAAATATTGGTTCAGTTTTAGAAGTTCCCTAGTAATTTGGGAAAATGGACAGACTTGGCTCCCTGCCATTTGTAGAAATGAGCCTGATTGCTGTTTGTTCATTCTGTATGAACCCTAACATTGAAAAAGCCTAAATCATCAATTTTGCTGTAGAAAAAGCCTAACATTGAAATATGTATGAACCCTAAATCATCAATTTTTTATAAAGCGAGAGAATTGATGGACAGAACAGGAGCATTTTCAAACCGAGAGAACAAATTAGAACACTGAGAAATAGCATTCTCTAAGAGAAATAGCATTTTAGGATTTTTCAACTAACAAATTCAAACCGAGAGAACACATTTTTAGCATTCTCTAACAAATTCCAACCGAGAGAACAAATTTTATCAACTAAACCTACTAATACTAGCTACTGCTACTGCTAGAATTTTTCATTTAGTTATTTCTATTTCACCAAAACAAGAGAACAATTTTTAGCATTTAACTAAATCAATTAAATGAAACCTACTGCTAGCATTCAAAATTTTATGTATAACTTATAATGAAAAATTGAAACCTACTGCTAGAATTTGAAACCAATTTTTAGCATTCAAAAATTGAAACCTACTGCTAGCTAAACCACCCTATTTGCATTTAACTAAACGAAACAATTGCCAATTAAGTAAACCTACTGCTAGTGAACACTTCATAGCATCCATTGATATAGCACATTTTTTCAAACCAGAGAATAGCACTTGCTCTTTTTTCAAACCAGAGAATAGCACATCAAATTTTAACCAAAGCACATGAAATTTTATGATTCCTAATTCATACTGCCAGCATTTTTTCTATTCAATTTGTCCCAGGGCATCAAATTCAATTTGGTAAACTATTCCCAGGGCATCAAATTCAATTTGCTAAGCTCTCAGGGAATCAAATTCAATTTGCTATGAACTACTGCAAGAGCAAAAGCAAGAATCGGCGCAAGAATTCGGAGGCAGAGAGAGGGAAGGAAGAGGGGGATGGAGAGGGGAAGGAAGAGGGGAAGGGAGAGGGGTTCTTACCAACGGTGATGGTGGCGACGCCCTGCTGCTCCTCTCCGCGATGGTGGCCGGCGTGCAACGCCCTCCTCCTCCTCTCGGCGACGGTGCCGACGGTGGCCGGTGCGTGACGCCCCCCCTCCTCTCCGCGGAGACGCCCTGCTCCTCCTTGCGCGGCGGCTCTGGCGTGCGGCGGCTCCGGCGTGCGCGTGCGGCGGCGCTCGAGATCGACGGTGGTGGCGGCAGCAGAGAGCACGGTGGCGCGGTTAGGGTTTGTGAGGAGAATGGGGATTGAAGGAGAGTGTGGCGCGTGCGGTTAAGTCCGGAGTATAGCCGGACCCACCTTATTGCCGGCGCACCATCTGTTTGGTTCGCCGGGGACAATTATACCCCCGGCGAACCAAACAGATGGTGCGCCGGCAATAAGGTGAGTCCGGCTATACCTGGGACTTGTCCCCCAACCCCTGGCTGGCTTTCCTTTTCTGTTTTTATTTTCTTTTTCTTCATTTCTTTATTAGGTATACATGTATGCATAAAATATTAGGTATACATGCATGCATAAAATATTGACCAACACAATATTAATTAGTCATACATAAAATATTGGCCATGACCATATGAGTAGTTATGAATTACACAAAATATGAGTTATAGATTGCAAATAAAGTTTTACATCATCGATTGAGAAGAGTGTTTCGCTTTCTTCTTGCTTTTCTTGCTCGTCGTTGAATAATTTAGCACCGTGTCGTGACTTCTTCTTTTGAAGGGTCGACCTGACCTCGGTAGCGTGGTCCTGCTTCTTCTTGTGGTGTATGTTGTGTCTTCGTCCTCGGATTCTTCCATCATTGGGTCTCCGACTTGTCCTTCAAAGTCTTCCTCGTTGGCGACTCCATCCATTCCGACGATGGTCCTCTTGCCTCTCCTCACGATAACACGGCTAGGCCTGGATGGGTCGGTTATGAAGAAGCATTGGTGCACGTGTTCCGCCAGTACCCATGGCTCATTCTGCGAGGTGGCGTTCGTGGACTTTGATTTGTTGGCTTCGGGTAGAAACATGGTGGTGAAATACCGGTCTTCTTTTGTGACGCTCTTACCCATCTGATACGGAACATCGGCACTTTCTCCCCAGCGTAGCTAAGCTCCCAGATTTCCTCGATTATTCCGTAGTATCTAGTCTTTACGTCACCCATCCAGGAATCCATCGTTACCCCTGAGTTCTGGTAAACAATGTTCTTGTCTTTTTCTTCCGTGTAGAATGTGTACCCGTTGATATCGTACGCTTGGTAAGTCATGATGTTGGGCGCGGGGCCATGTGACAAGGCCAATACTAGTTTATCCTTGTCAGAATCCATTGGTGGGGGATTAGCATCAATGTGGTCTTTGAACCAGCGCGCGAAAGAGGAGTTGTGCTCTCTGTATATTTCTGCTTCCGTCATCATCGGCTTGCCACGGTTCTGTATCATGGTTTTGTGCTCTTTCAACCAAGGATCGATCAAATCAATGTGTTGTAGCGCTACTAAGTTGGCCCTGTCAAAGTCGGAAGTCCGACTAGACGTGTGCACGTGCAGTTCCTTCCTTCCATTTTTGTGGCCTACTCCCTCGAACCTGCGGAGGTGCTTGTTTTGAGGCAAACCAACAGGGTCCTCGATGTCTAGATAATTCGTGCAGAAAGAGATGCACTCTTCGGTGAGCCAGCCCTGGATGATGCTTCCATCCGGATGTGACCTGTTACGAACGTATCCTTTAATGACCCCATTCATTCTTTCAAACGGCATCATGTTGTGTAAGAATGCCGGCCCTAGACTGACGATATCATCCATGATATGGACCAACAGATGGACCATCACGTCAAAGAATGCGGGCGGGAAGTACATCTCAAGCTCACATAGGATCACCACGATCTCTTCCTGGAGCCTTGCGAGTTTCTTCACGCTTATCGACTTCCGAGTTATGACGTCGAAGAAGTTATAGAGCCCAGTCGGCGTTGCACGGACATGGTCATCCATTATACCTCGGATTGCAACCGGAAGAATCTGCGTCGTCATCACGTGACAGTCATGAGACTTCATGCCGCTGAAGTTTCGTTTCTTGGGGTCCATGTATCTGCTTATTAGCCCGGAGAAACCGAAGGGCACTCTGACTCCTAGAAGGCAATTGAAAAATTGATCGACCTCGGCCGGACTAAAAGTGAAGCGAGGAGGGGGACGAGTAATAGTCCGGCTGCTTAATCCTTTTGCGCTTCGACCGCCGTCCGCCTCCTCCTCCGACTGTCCCTCTTGGGCCGGCGGGATCCGAAGCTCTTCCCCGATGCCCAAAACTTTCAGGTCGTGTCTTGCTTTCGGCCCATCTTTGGTCCGGTCCGGCATGTTGAGAAGAGTGCCAAGCAAGCTCTCGCACACGTTCTTTGTAATATGCATGACATCAAGGCGGTGAGGTGTATCGAGAATTTTCCGAGTACGGCAAGTCCCAAAACACGGACCTCCTTTTCCATACACCAATGAGCGGCGTCGTTTCCTTTTTCTTCTTCTTCTCTCCAGGCTTTTGACGAATCTTTCCCGGCGCAGGGCACACCTTCCAACCTTTCAGTAATGTATCGATCTCTTCGCCGCTCTTCTTACGTGGAGGTCCTCGGGGTTCATTTGTACCATCGAACAGATCTCCACGCTTTCTCCACGGGTCAGTCTTACGTAGCCACCTTCGATGCCCCATGTAAACTGTTTTCGAAGAGCCGGGATCCTTACCAAGCTGCAAAAACATCGTCTCTTCCATGCACCTGACACATGCCTTGTGTCCATGGCACACCTGGAACGAAATGTAACCGTATCCGAGGTAGTCCTGCACCGTCGTGATCAACGCGGCTCTCAAAGGGAAATATTCTTCCGCGATGGCGTCCCATGTATCTACCCCTTCCTCTGCCCACAACGTTTCAAGCTCCTCCTTTAATAGTTCGAGATACATGTTGATATCGTTTCCTGGCCGTGTCGGCCCTTGAATTAGCATACTCATCTGTATGTACTTCCTCTTCATGCACAGCCAGGGCGGGAGGTTGTAGATCCATACAAACACGGGCCATGTGCTATGTGTGCTGCTCTGGTTTCCGAACGGATTGAATCCGTCCATGCTCGTACCCAACCAGATGTTTCTGGGATCTGCCCCAAAACTTCCGAATTCATTGTCTAATGCTTTCCACTGGCTTGCATCCGAAGGGTGCGTCAGCACTGGGTGCTCAATCCGCTCTTCATCATTCAACACTGCCTCCTTTCTTTCTGCGTGCCAGCGCATGAGCTTTGCTTCCTTGCGGTCCGCGTAGAACCGTTGAAGCCGGGGGCGAGCGGGAAGTACCACACAACTTTCCGAGGAGCTTTCTTCTTCCCTTTCTTGTACCATTCAGCTTCACACACGGGACATTTGGTCTTGTCCATGTGCTCCTTGCGATACATGATACAGTCGTTGATGCAGGCGTGATACTTTTCGTGGGGTAAGTCGAGAGGGCACGTGATTCTCTTGGCCTCGGCTAGACTACCAGGACACGTGTTCCCGGCAGGAAGGAGATCTTTCACGTATTCTAGGATGTCGTCGACGCTTGTGTCCATCCATCTGTGTTTCGCCTTCATCTCCAGCACATCTAGAGCTACTCTCAAGCGAGACTCCCCCAACCCGCGACCTGAGTCGTACAACGGAGTATGCAAGTCTATCTCGAGTTGCTCAAGCTTTGATTTCCGCCTGGCGCCTTTCGTCTTTTCGAGAAGCAGATCTTGAAGATGAGGGTCCCGCACGACTGAAGCTAGCGGCACCTCTTCGTCGTCGTCAAGGTTATTGTCGTCGTCAAGGTTATCGTCCTGTGCGACAAACTCTTCATCGTCATCAATATCATGATGCCCTCCTTCTTGCCGGCCATTTTTACCACCTGCCGCCGTCGCCCCATTGACCTCCGCGCCATCATCACTCATCCATTGAGTGTGTCCATGCATGAAACCATTAGTGAGCAGGTGCCCCTGCAATTTGCCCGAATACGGGTCAAACCATTTCCCTCATTTGCATCTCCGGCACGGACACAATACCTCCGTGCGGTTATTTTCATACATGTCGATGATCGCGTGTTTCAGATATCTCATCACGATGCTTTCACTCATCTCGATAACCATTATCGCCTGCATGGTAAGATTACATAATTGATTAGAACCATGCATCCGTCGGTAGTTTTCACGGAAAATTTCGGCATGACCTATCTACACGGTAGGACATAGGAGCGCCAGAAATGTGCCGAAACGGAAACTTAAAGAATCAACATTTCGGCGCAACGTTGGCAACTCATTTTCAACGCCAACACACACAAGCACAAGCACAACATATATATATGCCACACACGAGAGCTTTGCTTCAAATGTCCAACATACGTCGATTTCATTCCTCAATTTGTTCATTAATCACCTATTTGTTTGATATATTCGTCAACGAGATCGAGACGTCGTGCCGCTACCACGGCGTATGGAAGCCGACTTTCTAGATCTAGATCTAGATTGAGCGGTCAATGCGGGGTAGTAGATCTAGATCTACATAGGGGGATGTGGGAGATGCATGTAGGAAGGGAAGATTTGCTCAAAAAATATGATTTTGTTTGGTCAAATTGGTGAAATTGGGGATAGAAATGGGCAAAAATGAGCTGGGTTGGGAGAAGGCTCGGGTTTGTGTGGAGGAGTGGAGTGGTAGTAGTGGGGGTGTGGTTGTTGAGCGAAATAACTGCCCAGGTTACTGCCGGCGCACCGGGGCATGGGTGCACCGGCAGCACATAGCCCTTTCGGCTATATCTCAAGATGACCTTCCTACACGAGGACATAGAGCGGCCGAAATGTGCCGAAACGGAAACTTGAAGAATATCGCGGCAACGTTGGCAACTCATTTTCAACGCCCAACACACACACAAGCACAAGCACAACAATATATATATGCCACACACGAGAGCTTTTCTTCAAATGTCCAACATACATCGATTTCATTCCTTAATTTGTTCATTAATCACCTATTTGTTTGATATATTCGTCGATAAGATCGAGACGACGCGCCGCGACAATGGCGTATGGAAGCCGACTTTCTAGATCTAGATCTAGATTGAGCGGTCAATGCGGGATAGTAGATCTAGATCTACATAGGGGGATGTGGGAGATGCATGTAGGAAGGGAAGATTTGCTCAAAATTTTTGATTTTGTTTGGTCAAATTGGTGAAATTGGGGATAGAAATGGGCAAAAATGAGCCGGGTTGGGAGAAGGCTCGGGTTTGTGTGGAGAAGTGGAGTGTAGTGAGTGTGTGAGTGAGCGGGCTGGTTGGTGGCTGAAATAACCGCTGCAGTTATTGCCGGCGCACCTGGACCATGGTGCGCCGGCAACATATCCCCTTTCGGCTATATCACAACCGGGCCATGCCCAAGAACTGCATTGCCGGCACACCGGCCTGGGGGTGCGCTCGGCAATAGCAAATTTTCCACCGGCGCACCATCGGGCCGGTGCGCCGGCAATGATTCTTGGGCCCGGCCCGAATCGGCCGGGGCCATGCCAGAAATAGCGCCGGCGAGCCTTTCCCGCGAGGTGCGCCGGCAGACTTCTTCATCGCCGGCGCGGCTGAAATGTGGTGCGCCGGCAATGATTTCCACCGGCGCATGCACAAGGTGGTGCGCCGGCACCACTTGCCTCCACCTATAGGCTTTTCCCTAGTAGTGTAATAATTTTGGAATGTATAAGAATATATACTTCTTGAGTGGATCTCCTTGTTATAATTCCAATGTTGATGTGGAATGGATACCATGAGGTTTCATGGTAAGATCATGGATTAGTTTTAAGTCATGGAAAAGATAAGTCAGGAATGGTTTCTCCATTTCATTGTTACTTGGGTTGTAATTGAATAGATGTTCATATACTATGGCAAGGTTTACCATATTATGATCTGTTATAAGATCAAGTAGTTGATCATTGAGTATAGTGTTGTTGTGTTGATTATTAGTTCCATTTGATCTAGCCCCTTAGATCAAATCACCTCTACCCAAACAGAGTTTTAACATGGTCACATTGAGGTTTGTAGTGCTTGACTTGATGAGCTACTTCAATTCCACCAAGGTCAAGTGAAACTTCGCCATGTTGTGACTGTTTTACTTTAAAGCGCGAAAATTCCCCAGATTTTCTATGCATGAATGCAATGCACACATCTGTTTTCCTCTATTTTTGTAACCCCATTACCTGGGATATTACATACACATTGTTGCAAAAGTAATTACATCACCTAAACAATACCAGTACTAGTTCATAATTCTAAACTTATGTACAATCTTGGAAACATATAACGCCAGCCTAGTTCACCAATTATCATCATCCCTCTTGATGCGCTTTGCCGTGCCGCTTGTACCGCTCTCTCCCATGGGTTGGATAAGTTCAAATTTCTGCACTCGCTCCGCACTCTCGTGTGTCGGGAATCCTTGTTGGTGCTTCCCAACCAGATATAGGCCCCGCCCTTGCTAGGCTCACCACATCCAAATGTTGCCCTAGCTTGCTCACCATGTGAACCGCCATCCCACGCGAGACCCCGAAGTAGGCTCGCACGGGTCCTTTATCCATGGTGGCATATTCTTCGGATCAAATGGTATGTTGTACCTAAAGCAACAAGATACAAATTCCCGTAGGTTGTCCCGACAAACCTGCTTCTTCTCGTCGCGCCTGGTAGGGGGAAGAGCGGCCAACCTAGCCGCTTCCTTGCAATCCGGGCAAACCACTTCCCTTGGAATTAGTTGTGCTTGACGCTGCCCATCATTGATTTTTTTTGAGTCGCCTGTACAACTCAAAGCCGACATACCCATCAATCGCAAGATACCTCAAGTTTACTTGAGGCAATGGCATGCACTCCCATTGATCGTGGCTGCCAGTAGGGAACTTGGTCTTCATGTCGTTGTAAGATGGGTCAATGATGGCGGCCGCCAAATCAGCCATGCCGCCTTATTGCCAGGACCATTGAAATTGATCATTTCCTGAATGTCAATCCAATTATGTTCAGGAATTTTAATGCCATCTCTAGCAAACCTTCTAGAGTCACCCCTGATGTCAAGAGTTGTGAAACAAATTCCTTTATATATGTTGAAGGAATTCTCGCAGTGCCAGATTGTCAGGACTCCTGCATGTTAACACAAATCAATCTTGTAAGATCGTATATGCTGAAATAGTACACATATTTTTCTTCCAGAGACACCGTATACTTGTTGCGGTGAAACAATGATTTTGCATCGGTGATACACACTCAAAATAACATGAATTATTGTTGCGACTATATGATCTAATTATTTAAGTGTCAAGTTAAGATTCAGGCTACTATATGTTAATATCTTGACATCCATGCCGATTATCGTTGAGTATGAGTACATGAAATTTGTGCAAATTTTGAGTACCAAAATCATGAAACTAGATATCGTGGTAAATCCAAAAAATTATACAAGTTTGTTGATATTACGCTCTGACATCACATTTTTCATACAAGTTAGTTTGTTCGTGTTTTATATACAAGTTAGAACCTAGTGTATTTCTAAATAAAAAGGCAGATCCAAGATAAAGGAAGAGTTTCTATATTAAAAACAAAAGGATAAAGGAAGGCATGTGAAGAACATACCTCGTGAAATGGTACACCGTGACATGGTCGCCCATGGCCAACTGAACGACGGCGGTACTTACTTGGTCCGAAGTGTATTCTAGGTCGAGGCCGACGAACCTGGGCCTGTCCTCTAGCAGCTTTTGTTCGTACATCTCGAGGGTACGCTCGAGAACGGAAGGGTCATTCGTGTAGACCACGTTCACCTTGGTCGTACCATGGGGAACGACGCTTGATACGTCCAATTTGCATCACTATTTTA